>NC_092131.1:21765036-22068066 GCF_043159975.1 Macaca nemestrina | reverse complement strand
TTCTGTGACATGGGCTGGATTCCTGGGATAAGGAGCCCAATAGGGGTAAGAGGTATTCTCACCCTCTCAGAAGACCATAGGCAAGTAGAACATTCAGTCAGATAAACAAATCATTTCCAAGCAAGATAGTTAAACCCAGTGATAGTCACAGAGACATTCATCTCTTGAGGAACCCACAGTCTGATCAGAAAATAAGCTAAGAGGAAGAAGCTTTGCATTAAGAAATGGGAAGTCCTGGCCGGGCGCGGTGGCTCAAGCCTGTAATCCCAGCACTTTGGGAGGCCGAGACGGGCGGACCACGAAGTCAGGAGATCGAGACCATCCTGGCTAACACGGTGAAACTCCGTCTCTACTAAAAAAAAAAAAAAAATACAAAAAACGAGCCGGGCGACGTGGCGGGCGCCTGTAGTCCCAGCTACTCGGGAGGCTGAGGCAGGAGAATGGCATAAACTTGGGAGGCGGAGCTTGCAGTGAGCTGAGATCCGGCCACTGCATTCAGGCCTGGGCGACAGACCGAGACTCCGTCTCAAAAAAAAAAAAAAAAAAAAAAAAAAAAAAAAGGAAGGTCCTATATTAGGAACACTTTGCCACTGTTGGTGGGACGGTAAACTAGTTCAACCATTGTGGAAGATAGTGTGGCGATTCCTCAAGGATCTAGAACTAAAAATACCATTTGACCCAGTCATCCCATTACTGGGTATATACCCAAAGGATTATAAATCATGCTGCTACAAAGACACATGCACACGTACGTTTATTGCAGCACTATTCACAATAGCAAAGACTTGGAACCAACCCAAATGTCCGTCAATGACAGACTGGATTAAGAAAATGTGGCACATATACACCATGGAATACTTTGCAGCCGTACAAAAGGATGAGTTCATGTCCTTTGTAGGGACATGGATGAAGCTGGAAACCATCATTCTCAGCAAACTATCACAAGGACAAAAATCCAAACACCGCATGTTCTCACTCATAGGTGAGAATTGAACAATGAGATCACTTGGACACAGGAAGTGGAACATCACACACTGGGGCCTCTCGTGGGGTGGGGGGAGTGGGGAGGGATAGCATTAGGAGATATACCTAATGTAAATGACGAGTTGATGGGTGCAGCACACCAGCATGGCCACATGTATACATATGTAACAAACCTGCATGTTGTGCACATGTGCCCTAGAACTTAAAGTATAATTTAAAAAAATACATATATATATATGTATGTATACCAAACCTCTGTGACACACAATGTACCTATGTAATAAACCTGCACATGTATCCTGAAACTAAAATAGAAGTTTGAACCAAGTGATCCTATAACAAAAAAGAAGAAAATGTAATGGTATTTTCTCTCACATTAAGGTGAAGGAAAGAACCAGATGTTTCTCCCTGTCCCTCAGGCTAAATGAAGGGGAAACTGGAAGAATCACTCAGAAGCACTTGAGAGTTTTCTTTCTTTCTTTCTTTCTTTCTTTCTTTCTTTCTTTCTTTCTTTCTTTCTTTCTTTCTTTCTTTCTTTCTTTCTTTCTTTCTTTCTTTCTTTCTTTCTTTCTTTCTTTCTTTCTTTCTTTTCTTTCTTTCTTTCATGGCATCTCGAATCTTTGTTCCCACCCAGACTATTGCTGAGATGTAGGCTGTTCCTGTGCTATTACAGGAGCAGACAGAGGATGGAAGTGATCTGACAATCTGATGTATATATGTGGAGATAATTGTGCCTGCTTTTTTATCTGGAAAAGGCAGAGCGGGGGTGAGGGGGCATATCTAGTGGTGTCCTTTATAGCCTGGACAAGAGGAAAAAAGATCTGCCATGGGAAAGCCATTATTTTTATTTCTCAGAGGGAGATGACCTAGTTACTAGTGACCAAGTATTATTCAGAAAGGAACTGGCCTTTGATTCTCCGGTAGCCCAAAGGGACCTTCGTAGAAAAAAAAACTGTAGATGTTAGTGTCTAGGGGCAGAAATAGAAAGGGATCACTTGTCAGCCAGGTCCATTACTTTGTCAGGAAAAGGTGCAATCCAGTGTTTAGAGGAGAGTTGGAGAAGAAAGTGCCTTGGAAAAATCCCCCGCATGAACTTTAAGATCAAGGGACAGTATTTTGATACCCATCATAGCACCCAGGGCTTTATTCGTTTCCCGTAATCCCACTCCCAACATAGGGGAGCCCTGGCATTAAAAGACAAAGTCACACCATTGGGGAAGAGCAATGGAAGAACCAGACAGTGCTAAATATTTTATTACAAAGCATCTCGTTTTAAGTACATATTTTGATGAATTTTGACAAGGTACACACCCATGTAATTACCACCCAACCAAAATACAATCATCTCTAGAAGTTTCCTTGAGACCTATGTAAGATACTGCCTCCCACTCCCCATTACCAGCCCTGAGCAATGACTGACTTGCTTTCTGTCACCACAGATTGGTCTTTTTTCAAATTTCAAACAAATATTGCAGAGTGCTTAGTTCATGTTTTTGACGTTATATATGTTGTTGCACATATCAGTAGTTTGTGCCATTTGAATTCTGTCTGGTATTCTATTGTATGGATATACCACAATTTGTCCCTTCACCTATTGATGGACATTTGGGTTGTTTCCAGTGTTTGGCTATTATGAGTAGAGTTGTTATACAGAATAAAGTCTTTATGCACTCATAAGTTTTCATTTTTCAAGGTAAATACCTAGGAGTGGAATTTCTATATTATCTGGTAAGTATGTTTAGCTTTATAAGAAGCTATAAAACTATTTTCCAGGTCACACTAGTTTGTATGAGCAGTATATGTGAGTTTTAGTTGCTCCACGCCTTTGCCAAAACTTGATATAGTGTTTCTAACTTTAGCTAATCTAGTAAGTGAGTAGTGCTATCTCACTGTTGGTTTGATTTGCATTTCCCTGTTGATTATTGATTTTGAGCATTTTTAATGTGTTTATTGCCATTAATATATTTTCTTTTGAGAAATGTTCAAAGACTTTTCATTAGGCTGTTTGTCTTCTTATTGAGTTGTAAGAAATTTTTGTATATACTGGATACAAATACCGGAAACAAAAGTATAATAATACTCTGTGAGGATTATTGCAAATACAAGGAGTTTGTACTCAGTATATATAAAATATTTACAATAAATATGCTGTATTTATTTGCAGTAAGCATATTGCAAATGTTTTCTCCAAGTTTGTGGCTTATCTTTTTCATTTATAAACCGTGTGTTACCAAAAGAGAATATTTTTATTTTGTAAAGTTCAAATTATTATTTTTTCTCTTATGTTTCATGCTTTTGGAGCCTTGTTTAAGAAATCTATCCCAGAGTTGTAAAAATGTTCTCTTATGATTTCTTCCAGGACTTTTCTAGTTTTAGATTTTACAGTTAGATTCATGATCAATTTAAAGTTAATTTTTGTGTATGTCAAGAGATAAATGCCTGACTTTGCTTTTTTTCTAAATTAATATTTGTATTGCTTCAACCACATTTGTTGAAAAGACTATCTTTTCCCCATCTGGGTACCTGTGTCAAATATGAATTAACTATGTATAAATGGGTTTAATTCTGAACTATATATAGGTACCAAAGTTCTTGATTCTTTTGTATTACATAAGTTTGAAATCAGCTAACGCAAGTCCTTCAATTTTATTTCTTTACTACTTTTTGTTGATAGGATGGCTAATATAATGTTGATTAGAAGTAGTAAAGGCAGAAATTAAATAGCACCCTGTCTATGATATTAATTGTAGATGTTCTGTAGATTCCCTTGACAAGTTGAGGAACTTCCTTCTTATTGCTAATTTTTGAGAATTTTTATTATAATTGGTGTTGAGTTTCCTCAAGTGTTTTTTCTGTTCACATTGAGTAATCATAGTGCATTTTCTTTTTAAATCAGTTAATGTGTACTGCATTGATTGATTTTCTACAATGTAAAACAAACCTTGCATTCCTGGTATAAGTCCCATTTGTGCATAATGGATTATTCTTTTTGTCTATTGCTGAATTAAATTTGCTGATATTTTGTTAAGAATTTCATTCATAAGAGATATTAATTTCTAGTTATCTTTTTTGACATATATTATGACTTTAATATCAGCATAATGTTAGCCTTATAAAATGAGTTGCAAAGTAATCACTCCTCTACTTTATGAAAGAGTTGGTATAGGAATGATATTTTTTTCTGCCTTATTAAGTTTGAATTGATAAGAAAAATTATCTAGGACTAGAGTTTTCTCTGTGAGTAAGTTTTTGATTACAAATTCCATTCATTTAGCAGACATAGGGATATTCAGATTATCTTTTTCTTTAGCTTGTTTGACAGTTTGTACCGTCAAGGAATTAGCTTATGTAAATTATTTTTAAAAATTTATTGGTTTAATGTTACTTGTAATATTTTTTATTATCCTTTGGACATCTGAAGGATTTCCTATAATTTTTCCTCTTTCATTCTTGATATTGGGAAGTTGTTTCCTTCCTCTCTCTCAGTCTTTCTAGCTGGAGTTTTCTCATTTTTGATGTTTACATTTGGTTTCAAATATTTGTTTTTCAGTTTTCTATTTCACTGACTTATGCTCTCACCCTTATATTCTTTTTCATATTTACTTTGGGTTTAATTTACTCTATTTTTTTTAGCTTCTTAAGGGGGAGGCTTAGATAATTTTTTTTTAAATTTTCTAACATAAATTTTAAATATATGATTTTTCCTCTAAGCACGGCTTTAGTTGCACCCAACACTTTTGATATGTTGTAATTTTTGTTTTGTTTAGTTCAAAATATTTTCTCATTTTGTTTGTGATTTTTTCTTTTACCTATGTGTTATTTAGAAACATATTGTCTTTTATATAATTTCCAAATATTTTCCTATTACCAACCATTCTACTACTGATAACAGTTTAGTTTTATGGTTAGAGAATTTTATATTGCTCTAATACTTTTGTATTTATTTACTAAGACTTGTTTAATGGGCCAAAACATGACTAATCTTGGTAATGTTGCCTGTGTACCCATAAACAATGTGCAGTCTGCTTGTGCTCTGTAAATGTCAATTAAGTCATGTTGGTGGATAGTTTTCAAATCTTTTGTATAAATACTCATTTTCTAACTATAATTTACTGACTCTTGAGAGAGGAGTGTTGAAATATCCATTTATAATTTTAAATTAGTCTATTTTGTTTTCATTCTATCCATTTTTTTCTTTCTGTGTTTTGGAACTCTAATTTAAGATACATACCAATTTAGCATTGCTAGGTCTTCTTTATTAATAGATATTTTTATCATTATAAAATTTCTATTGTATCTCTGATAATATACCTTCTTCTGGACTTTAGTCTGATTATAATACCTCCAGCTCTCTTAATGCTTTGGGAACATAAGAGAAATTTATGATTATTCTCAACCTTTCTTTTCTATATATAATTATTTATTTTTCCTGATTGCCTTTATGATTTTTTCTTTATGATTTGTTTGTAGCAGTCTGATTTTGATATGTCTTGAAGAGTGTATATCTGTGTCTGTATTTATCCTCTTTTGGGTTCTTTGAGCTCTTTGACCTGTGGGTATGTGGGTGTACGTATATGTGTGTGTGCATGTGTATGTACGCATGTGCGTGCGATGTGTTTTACAATCAAATTTGGAAAATATTCATTATTTCTTCAAATATGTTGGGGTGTTTTTCTGTTTGCTTTTTTTTGTTGCTGCTGTCGTTGTTTTTGCCATTCTCTTCTTTTGTCTTATAATTTGGAACGCCAAATACATGTACTTTAGGTTATTTGTTATTTTCCCGCTAGTATTTTAGGCTCTGTTCATTTTCTTTCAGTCTTTTTTTTTTTTTTTTTTTTGGCACTTTGTTCCATTACAAATAGTTTCTATTGCTCTGTCTCAATATCACTAAAATCTTCTTCTGTACCGTCTCATACATAATTAATGTCATTCAGTGAAATTTTCATTCCAGAAACTTTACTTTTTATATCTAGAAGTTCCATCTGGTGCTTTTTTTTTTTTTGTATTTTTCATTTACAACATAACTTTACTATATTCCTGTTTTCCTTTGAATATTTGAACATAGTTATAACACCCTTGTTGGCTAATTCTTTTATCTCTCTCACTTCTGGGACTGCTTCAGTTGACTGACATTTCTTCTGCTCATGAGTCACACTACTTTCTCTTGAGATGTCTACTAATTTTTGATTGCTTATTGAACATTTTGACATTATCTTGTTAAGTGTCTGGATTTTGTTTTCTTTCTTTAAGGAGCATTGATGTTTGTTTTAGCAGACAGTCATGTTACTAAAAGATCAGTTTGATCTCTTCAATCCTGTTTTGAAACTTTGCTAGGACATAGTTAGAGTAATTTTTATTCCAGAGATAGACTCCTCGAGTTTCTCTACCCTGGCTTGTTGGAACTCACATTTTCTCTTCATTATGTGAGTTTAGGGAATTGCTCCTTCTTTGCTTGTCTTTTGAAATTTTACTTTTCACATCTGTGATCACTTTGTGAAGTGCCAAGTTTTCTATATGAGCAACACTCCCTAGATTCCCTTTTTAATATTTGGCAGGTTAGAATGGGCTACAGGGGAGACATCGACCATTTTGTAGCTATACACACCTTCTCCAGAATTACCCATTAAACACTAATCTGGATGTTGTTTTAAAGGAATTTTGCATATGGAATTAAAATCAAAATCTGTTAACTTTGAGGTAATCAAAACAAAGTTATCCTGAAGGGGTCTGAGTCATATAGAAGTCCTTAAAAGAGGACCTAGGCTTTCCCAGAGAAGACAGAATACAAGCAGCAGAGAGGCCTGAAATCGCTCCCACTTTTTTTCCCCTTATCTATCCTTTCTACTTGCCCACCTGTGAACTCAAGCATCAGCTCAAACTCAGAGTTCCAGCCTGATCATGATCTTCACTTCCTAACACTGTCCACCTTGCTTCAGCTAAGTTTACCACACTGCACCCCTACTCCACCAAATTGCATGAGGAAATTCCTTATAATAATTACATGTTATATATATATATAAAATACATATATAATATATATTACATCTAATATATATATGTATCAATTAAACCAGTAGAATGGATGTATACATCCATTATGTTGATTTTGTTTCTCGGATTGATCCCTGATTGACATAATATCCACAGTTTAATACTTAGCAAATATGTAAAGGGATCTCTATGCAAATTTCCTGAGCTCATTTCCTGTGTTGTTCCAGTTTTTATGAAACTCTGCCACAAAAACTTTCCATGCCTTAGCCTCCTCCTCAAACTCTTACTCAAGTCTCCTGAACTCAGCAAGACTACAGGGTCCTGTTTGACTTCCACTTCTCTAATAATAGTTGCCCCAACAGAAGAACACGAGGACTACTGTGCGGTTTACTTCATTTATTTCCCTTTTCTGAAATATCACGACTTGCATAGACTTTTATCCAAAGTCTGAAAACTTTTATTTTTACATTTTGCTTAGTTTTATTGTTGCTTATGGTTGGAAGGGAAGCTCTGGATAATTACTCCAACATGGCTGAAACTAGAAATCTTTTATGCAGACTTTTTAATTCCTGAAAGTTAGACTATCCTTAGAGCTGAAATTTACTACAATCTGACCCACTGTAACCCCATGTCAGAGAACAGGAACACTTCAGACTGCACTTGAAGGCACTGTTGAGGAAAATGAAAATACTGATTATGCCTTTCCAAGTTTATCCAATTCAGTTACTCAGTTGTGTATCTCACCTGGCACATGATAGACTCTCAAATACTTTTACTGGTCTGTAACGAGCTTAGCTTCTATTTCCTACCTAGCACATCACCTGATCCGTGATTAATTCAAACCAGCAGAATATAGTGGTAAATAACTTTTTAAAGGGATAAATACAATCATGTTTAAACTCTAGTTCTTCATTTACTTATTATATGCTTTAAGCAAAATTTAATTTTTAGTAGCTTCATTTTCTTCATCGGAAATAGGGATGGTTAGAGTTCCAACCTCACTTAGTTGATGTGAAATTAAATAAAAAATGCTTGCCAAGTTCTTAGCACTGTTACTGACACATTGTAAGTACTTGATCTATTTCAATATCTTCAGTTTATTAATTAAAGAAAATTTCATAAACATTTGAATAAAGTTAACACATTGAGAAAAGCTTTTCTCCATGTTTGATGGTAAAATAAAGTTCCAAGTCATTTAGAGGTAGAAACATCCCGGTTTGGATGAGACCTTGTAAGCCACCTAGGCGAACCCCTCATCAGATGCTTGCAAATCAATTCAGCAGATAATTTGACTCAAACCAATTTAAACAATATAGAAAATTTATAAATTCACATAACTGAGATGTCTAGAGACAGAGGAGGCCTCCAATGGTTTAATAATCTCCATTTCTCAGGGGTCCTCTATAATCCATCCTTCCTCCTCAGGTTGGTTTTATCTTCAGGTGATTTTTGAGGTGATTCACTCAAGTAGCCAAATTGTTGCAGTCATTCCTGGGCTCACCATCTAAAATATGAGAGCATGTTGTTGCATCAAATATGGAACAAATATCCTCTACTTCCCTCAGACAGAGTCATCTGAAATCACATGCCCATACCTTGTGGTCAAAGTAATGACTTATGCGGACTGACTAAGGACTGGATTAAATGCCCATTGCTAAATCAACCAATGGCACAGTAAGGATGGCAGTGCTGTCCTTATATATTTGTGTTCCTCAGGTCCTACCACTATGCTGAGGCTGGAGTTAGTCCCATTGTTGAGGCTGGACTTAGTCAATGTTGCTGCCATTCAATGGAGAAAAATGCAATGTCTTCTAAAAAGGTCATGGGTAACATCCACATTCTTTGTGAATGTTCAGAGTGTGTTTAAATTTTCTCTGTCATGGGTGATTTGCCACTACCCACTCAAGTGACACATTTTCACCACTGACAGATTTTGATCTCTGTACTTCAGCTGTTGTGTTTGAGGAGAAGCTGGAGAAAATGATATCTGTCACTCTGAAATGACCAAGAAAGACGGAGGGACACTTATTTAGTGCTCTTACATATCAGGCAGAGTTCAAAGGGTTTTATATTATGTAATCGTTTAATATTCACAAGTTTATGAGGTATGCTTATGAAGTAGTGCCATTCTAATTTTACAAATGAGTTAATTGAGACACAATGGTTACATCACTTTTGCCAAGTAAGGGCTGTTATGCGCATCCGTATAAGACCACCTGAGCAGGCTTAGTGTGAGCAACAAGGCTGTTTATTCACTTGGGTGCAAGTGGGCTGAGTCTGAGAAAGGAGTCAGCGAAGGGTGGTGGGATTATCTTTGGTTCTTATAGGTTTGGGATAGGTGGTGGAGTTAGGAGCAATTTTTTGCGGTCAGGGGATGGATGTTGCAAAATATACATTCTCATGGGTGGGGAGGATGTTACAAAGTATATTCACAAGGGCTAGGAGGATGTGTTGCCACAAGGACTGGTGGGGGGATGTCACAAAGTACATTCACAAGGGAGGGGAGGATGTGTTGTCACAAGGGTATATTGTCACAAGGACAGGTAGGGGGATGTTACAAAATACATTCACAAGGGAGGGGAAGGTATATTGTCACAAGGGAGGGGAGGATGTTACAAAGAACATTCACAAGGAATATCACAAAGTACATTATCACAAGGGTGGGGGAATGTCACCATGACTTGACCATGGTGTGGCCAGCTCAGAGGACCTTACAAGGGTCACAAAGAAATTGGCAGAGCTAGGATTTGAATCTAGCCGGTCTGGCCCCCAAGTCCATGTTCTTGACCATAATACAATGTCACTTTGTAATTAATTGGTTGAAGATCTCTAGTCTAGAGAGAGATGAAAAGGATTATAATAACTCTTCAATTTATTGGGAAATGTTATCTTTATCTGTCATATATCTATCATTCTATCTGCCTATCTATCTATCTATCTATCTATCTATCTATCTATCTATCTATCTATATTTTTCTGTCTAATCTATCTACTTAGCATCTATCTATTTATCACTGACTTACCTATATATGTATTTAATCCATTTATTTTTCCAGCAACAGTAGGGATACATTTGGAGGGAAATATAATAACCACTTCCAAAAGTTCCAGTCCTTTATTTTCTGCATGATGCATATAAACTCCATTTATTTATTTATTCCATCATTCACAAAGAATTTACTATCTGTTCTTTCAACCTTAGGCACTGGACTCTTTCCTTGAAATATAGAGATACAAGGTAGGCTTCCTGCTCTTAAAGAGGTCACAGCCTGCCCTCTAGGCCAGTGTCTTTGAGATTGTGGGTCATGACTCATAATTAAAAAACAAAAATGAATATTCACAGTTCTTTAAATGTAATATGTGTAAGCATTACCAGTTTTTAAAGTTTTAATAAAAGTGTCTCTGTGTGTTAGTGTTCTATGTGTGCTTGGTTATGTTATAAATGATGTTCTTTAACATTGGCGAGACCCAAAATATTTGAGAGTGACTGAATTAGAACCTAGTCATCCAATTCTTTAGATCTTTCTCAAACCCTTTACTTACTAAATTGTATTATAGAGATTTGAAGAAAAAGACTGTATCTTATATTTCTACTTTATCCCTTTTGGCATAAATTCTAGTAATTTAATTGGTGGGTGCTCGACACAACTGGTTATCTTTCTGATCAATGTAGACATGTTTTATTTTGAATTACTGGTGTCAATTATTGTTTGGTATCTATTTCTCCTGAATTTATTTTAAAAGTCATTTGAAAAACATGTTTGACTTTGTGGTAAGAAAAACAACTTGTTGGTTGATCAAAACTTTGAGGTTTTCACCAATTCCTTTTCATTTTAGAGACAAAGTCCAAGCTTTGCTTATGAGTAGCCATCACATGGCAATAATTCTTTTTCTTTAACTTTATTCATGTACATTTGTTTTGTCAATGTTGAGGTAAAATGAGTTAGTATTAGTGTTATTAAACCATAGACTAGGCAATAGCTTTACCAGTGGACTTTGGGACTTGTGGTTGCAACATTTTATGAATTTATGCTGCATGCTGTCAACATATAAAAGAACCAGCTGGAAAATGCTACATTAACTCAAGACCACAAGGCTTTGGACATGCAGATAACTCAACATTAGGGACTCTGGGATGGAAATTTTATGCACGTGTAGAACTATTTCATTAGTGTCTCATGCTTCCTACCATCTCTCTCTCTTTACCTCTCAAACTTGTGCAGACATGTAAAGACATGGAATTGTTTCTACCATTTTGTTTAAAGTAAAATCATCCTCTGGCATCTAACCTCTGTGGAAAATATGGAAAGAAGTAACCACAGCCAACATTTTTTTTCTCTATGGGCTTAAGAAAAGAGAATGGTATAACCTTTGTATTAAGTTCAGGACTTTTCCACAAATAATGCCTATGTAGGTAACACTCACACATTCATTCTTAAAATTTCTTTCTCTTCTAAATATAATGATGGGCATCTGGAAAAACAGTTCTTTGAAACAGTTATTCATGCTTCAGAACATGCCTTAATTCATGTCAGTGTAGTGTGAAATGTAATAAACTTTTGTCTATCTATCTATCTATCTATCGATCGATCTATCTATCTATCTATCTATCTATCTATCTATCTATCTATCTATCTATCTATTGGTCTGTCTGTCTATCCATCCATCCATCCATCCATCCATCCATCCATCCATCCATCCATCCATCTAACACATTTATTTATTTATTCATTCATTGTTTTAAATACAGGTAAAGGAAGAAGAAAATCTCAAGGAGCTTAAAAGAGAATAATAGCACTCTTCTTCCATGCTTAATTAAGTCTTTCACAATGTTTTCAAAGTAGCTACTTATATAAGTGTTTATCTTCGGTAATATTTCATACTTAAAAAACGATATGAAATCTACATGCACACAACATCTTTCAAGAGCAGATTATCAGACCTGAAAATTGTCACATTTTGAAATCATTTATTAATCAATGAAGTTAATATCAAAAGAGGGGGAAATTCATCTACAACATCTTCAGCACTATTTTTAAGTGGTTGGTGAACTAATTTTTATTACTTTCATTTGCTTTTGGGGTATGTGTCTTTATAATACAGCATCCATAGCTATTTCTAAATATTGGTTTAAGTTAGAAGAACTTTTCCTGTTGGCCTTTGTAGTGCTAAACTTCCAGAAGAAATTTTACCACTTATGTGGACACATACACAATGGCAGCCATGTTAGACCTAGTGGTGTTAAAGATCAAAGCCTTTTTGGGACCTATTCTGGCAGTGGTATGATAAAACATAATTTAACTTTTGAAATTTTTAACACTGTTTCTACATGTCTACATGTAACCCAGCCACTGGGCAAAATTACTGTTAGTGTTATTTGTATTTCTATCATGTACAACATGGGGACAATATTAATTTGGGGATGTTGGACTAATCAATGAACTAGTGTTTTAATAATCAAGGATCTGATTTCTTTTTAAAGTGTTCCTTCAGCATAGTCTAAATCTCCTCTTGCTTGACCACAAGATTTTCAGTCTTTTGTCACATTCCCCTCCCCAAGGATTTGTGGGAAGTCCTGAATAATGTTTATGTGTTTCCCAAATCCATCTCAGTTGTCACTTGTCCCAGTTCCTGTATCTGTGGGCTATGCTATTCCCATAATAACTCCAACAAACTACCTGTCTTCTTATGTCCTGGTGTTTCGACAGCCAAGTTGGTACACGGGGTCATCTTATTTCCCACCAATAGGAGTGGCTTTGACCTTAGCTTTACTACCCTTGAACCCATCCTTGCCTTCTCAATCTTCCCTGAAGCTGAGCTAGAAAAAAACAGAAACAAAAACAGGCAAACAAACAAACAAACAAACAAAACACGAAAAAACGATTAACCTCTCAATTCCAAGTATAGGCCTTTTTCCCAGTCACCATAATAATAATTTATAGAGACATGGCAGAACTCTTCATGAAGATATTATTTTGCATTTTTATGCTTAGAAGTTTTACCTAGTATAGCTAAGGTTCTCAATTTTAGCAAATGCAAGTTCTTGTATTTATATAAAAATACTTTTTGTTTACCTGAAATTCAAATTTAACTAGGCAGCCTTTTTTTTTTTTTCCTGGAAACCCTAACTATAATTCAGGGAGTCTTCCTGCTATTACTGGAAACCTTTAAAAAAACATTTTGAATAAGACAAAATAATAAAGAAGAAATCTAGCCTAAGGAATCCATGCTTTCACTTAAAGAAAAAGACAAATCGTTGAATCCTTACAAATTACAATTTCCTATCATGATTTAGCTATCACTGGTTCAGAACATACTGGGGTTAAGTGTCAGACCATCCTGCAGATGGTTGTTTTCCCTTTCTAACTGGTCATTGTAGCGCTCAGTGAGAAGCTCACCTTCAAGGAAATACTATGACAGTGGGGATGCTTCCTTTGTTTCCCTGTTGTTTCTCCTTTCCAGAAGTCTGAAGGGGTAAAGAAGGATAATCCTTCTTCCGTATTCCAGCCTCACCTCCAATAGAATCCTAAGGAGTACAGGAAGCACCCCAAAAAGTTGTGTCTGCAATATCTTCAGCATTGTCTAAATGAGAGAAGAATGGAAGGCAGAAAATCAGGTTTGACTCAATATACTAATGCCTTCAGGTCACGTCTAATTACAGTAAATTAAGGGACTTCCCAAATATGAAATTTCTGAGGGTTTTTTGTTTGTTTTTGAGAACTCATGCATTTAATGATGCTGGGGTCAGGGGAAATTACACTTCCTGAGGTTTAGCTGTAAAACAGCCTGCCATGGTCATATTTGGTGTATTTGGATTCATTCTGCATTGAGAAAACTGGTCATCTTCGATCACAAATACCTGCAAACTCAGTTTGCATAATCTATTTACTGACATATTTATATCAGGGTTGAAATACTTTCTTTAGTCATCAAATTAATTTAAATGTGTTTCAGCATCTTTTCACCCCAAGATTTAAAATATTCACCATACTGTGTTACTGAATGTTTTCACATGTTTTCCTTGTGCATAGCTTACCTAGTTTAGACTTTGCTAAGGCAACCTTTTTGATTAACGACTGAAGCATTAGCTCTATTATCTGTTGCCTCCAAAATTTGTAACACACAGAGCCTGAACCTTTTGACCCCATCCTAGCAAAGTAGTAATGAATGTCAGATACATTTTGATAACACTATTAACATTGTTTTAAGCTGGGGCAGCTAATTAGAGAGAGCAGATACTTGTATTACTTTACGAAGCAGAGTCCCCAAGTGATTATTATCTTTCTGATTAAACACAACGAAATATCCAATACTTTAGGAAAATAATCAAGTAAACCACACTTTGGTATAGAATGTGTTTATATAGGGAATGTACTTAAAACAGCAATTCCTTCTCTGTCATTCAAAGAATGAAATGACACCTTGACCCATCAAATTCTTTACATGATGATGGCACAGTTTGTGTTTTGAGAAGTTATGAAACTTGGCTAAGGTCATTGTTGGGTCCTGCAATCTTGTACAAGATTAATTTTTCCAATATATTTTGTGGCTGTAGAGGGATCAGAGGAAGCATGTAGGTCATGCTCGGGTCTGATGAAATTTTTCTTTGACACCTGCTGCCCACCCCACACTTTTTTGTGAGGATGCATTTTTTTTTTAAAGGTTGATGTGCCCGAAATATTTTTTTTTCTGTTACATTATTTACTTATGAATAAATAAAACCCAGAAGCCTCTACAGCATTTGCAGATTCAGTAAATACTAAACCAAGGCTGAGAAATTAAGATAGATTTTGCACTCAAACATTTTTTCAACACTTCACGTTAATTACAGCCTAAGATGCATTTGGCGGTGCTATTAAACTAATTTTAAATCCAAGACTTTAGACTGTCAACGTTTGGTCAAAATCATTTCCAGCCTTTAACACATGTATTGGATTTTTTTGTCTTTAAAGTGCATGCGGGATGCTGGGTGCTTTTCTTTTTTCTCCTAAATGCAAACAATAGATGGATAGAAACCGAGTTAACTTCAGCTTGAGGCTTTCAAACTAGTATTTTGAATAAACTCTGAAAAATCATCAAAACATGAAATTAATAGTTGTGTAGACTGAGTTTTAAATTTTGAATATTACTATGGATGAATTTTGTGATTCTTTTAACATTTATTTTAAGTTCAGGGGTACAGGTGCAGGTTTGTGACATAGATAAACTTGTGTCATGGGGGTTTGTTGTGCAGATTATTTCATCATCCAGGTATTATACCTAGTATCCATTAGTCATTTTTCCTGATCCTCTCCCTCCTCCCACTCTCCACCCTCTGAAAGGTCTCAGAGTGTGTTGTTTTCCTCTATGTGTCCATGTGTTCTCATCATTTAGCTCCTACTTATGAGAGAATATTTGGTGTTTAGTTTTCTGTTCCTGAGCTAGTCTGCTGAGGATAATGGCCTCCAGGTCCATCCATGATGTCTCTGCAAAGGACATGATCTCTTTCTTTATTATAATTGCACAGTATTCCATGATGTGTATGTACCACATTTTCTGTATCTAGTCTGTCATTAATGGGCATTTAGATTGATCCCATGTCTTTGCTATTGTGAATAGTGCCACAATGAACGTATGTGTACATGAGTCTTTATAATAGGATGATTTGTATTCCTTTGGGTATATACCTAGTAGTGGGATTTCTGGGCCGAATAGTATTTCTGTTTTTAGGTCCTTTAGGTTTTTGAGGAATCACCACACAGTCTTGCACAATGGCTGAACTAATTTACATTCCCACCAACAGTGCATAAGCATTCCTTTTTCTTTATAGCCTCGCCAGTGATGAGGGAGGGTACAATTAGAAAGGTCTGTTATGTGAGGTTTCTCTGAAGAGATAACCTTTGAACCATGACCACAGTGAAGAATGTGAGTTCTATTGAGATCAGGAGAAAAGGAAACAGCAATTGTGAAGGACTTGAGGCTGGGTTATGTCTGCAACATTGAAGAAACAGCACGACAAGTGTGTCTGGAGTTAGGGAGGAGTGTGGTAGGAGAGGGGATTGGATATCTAAGTCTTTGTTGGTCTTGATAAAGATTGTGAACTTAACTCTTAGTGAGAAGAAAGTCCTTAGAGAATTTTGAGTGAAAGAGTGAAGACAGATTTTGAAAAGATTCTTTTGGCAGCTCTGTGGAAAAGAATTTCTACTGGGAGGCTATACTAGTAGTCTTTGAGGAGAGTCACTTGAACTACAGTTGCAACAGTGGAGGGAGTGAGAAATTGTTGGATTCTGCCTGTACTAAAATGTATTTACCTAAAGAGAGGTAACTATAGTGCTTAATTAAAACTGGCCAAATGGTAGACTTCTTAAGAGAGGGCACTGATGTGGAATGCTACAATTTGTATTAAACTATTTCCCAAAGGGCAAAAGTAAGCTTAGAAGCTCTCATTAGCAAAATTCATTCTTTTTATATAAAAAAGTGAGCTATCTGTTGGTGTTAGGAGTATCTACAGGAAAGGGCTCTAGCCTTGAATGTCACGTGGAATTGTATTTATTGGTGCTGCGTCTCTTACTATGCAGATGCAATAAATTAATCATTTTATTGCCTCACCCTCCCTCTCAATTTAAAGGTGGGAGGGGGAAGAAGAGGAAGAGAGAGTGAGACAGAGAGAGAGAGAGACAGAGAGAGATCATCTG
Organism: Macaca nemestrina; assembly: GCF_043159975.1. Lineage (NCBI taxonomy): Eukaryota > Metazoa > Chordata > Mammalia > Primates > Cercopithecidae > Macaca > Macaca nemestrina. The sequence continues at coordinate 22,051,417 of NC_092131.1, read as the reverse complement.
GCCATGGAACCTGGCTGTAGGAAGTCGGAGTCACTGTCTGCTCACAGAACAATTACTTCTCACCTTTCCCCATGCCTTGGTGTTCACATGTGGAGTTGACCTTCACAAACTTTCTCCAATTCCTTTGTCTGCTTGCCTCTTGAACAATGTTACCCCTGTATAATTTTCTAGGAAAAGGATAGGAAGCACAAAAGTTATGCAGCCTGATTTTCAAGAGAAATCAAAGGTTGAAAGAACAACTGATTCCACACAAAGATATGCTGGGGTGGAGAAGAAATGTCTTTTCAGTATAATTCAGAACTATGGCATTATGTCAGGCAGCTCTTACCAAGGTGAGTTGAAAGGAAATGGGCAATTCATGATGTGGGGAAAGCACCTTGCAGATGAATGAGTTTGCTGGGGAGAAAGTGTAAGATTGATCCTCCAGTTGGACTGTTATAAACAAACAACAGAGGATAAACATTTTAATAAGAGTTTTATAAGTCAAATTTGAAATACCAACTCTATCCACACTACTTGATATAAGTGTATGACAGAGTTAGGAGCACTATTTAAATGTCCTAGCTGGAACATATTTTTTAGATGAGAAAAAATTGATACTATTTGTAGCATTTTTGTTCTACAAAGTATTGTGAACACTGAATTAGCCCATACTGCATCATCACTCCCAGAGGAAATAGCACAGCTAGATTGCTGTAAGCCTCTGGTCACAATCTTTTTATTAATGAATTAGTTCAGAGTCAAGTTTTACGTGTGTTTCTATTTAGTCCTTTTATTTAATATATATTGTTGATTCATTAACATTGAACTCACAGCCCTATAACTCAAGACTGAACAAAGGTCACTTAACACACGTTATTTCTTGTAAGACACATCATGACTATCTTGCACTTACGAACACTAGAAAGCAATGCTTGAGGCCACTTTGAACAGGAAACCACCAATGAAAAGCAGAGAAATACAGAACTCATGACACCAGATAGGTCACAAAAAGAACGCTTGTTTACAGCATGAGAGCTGAGACCAGAAGGCAGAGCACCCATTGCCTTATCTGACCTTATTCGGGAAGACGAACTTGGGTAATGATGACCTAAATTTTTTGCCATTTACACATGCCTCTAAATCATCACAAAATTACTGTGAATATTGAGTTGAGGGTTGCAAATGAATTTTAGTGCACAGTCAAATTTGCAAATACAGAATTAGTGAATAACTAGCATAAACGTTTCTTCTCTGGGTATGGATTACAGTGAGTTCAAAAATTATGAGAAACGCACATATTACTTAACTATTTCCCCTCTGTAATTTGCATTTGAACAGAAAATCCAGGGTCTATGTAACTTCTCTGCAATTATTAGATAACTCTTCTTTACATAGTAAGCAGTGAGTTTAGGCAGTTTGGACTGTGAATCATGTCTGTCCTTTAGACTCTGTGTAGCTGTTACCACCAATTATACATCTCTAAAACAGGCGTAGTAGCACCTACTTAATGAAGCTGCTGTGTGAATTGAATGAAGTGTGATATATTAATATCTAGCACAGTCTCGAACACCTAGTGCGTTTTCATAAATGGCATTCCTTTTAACTGAGCCCAGTTTTACCCCCAATTCTATTGCAGCTCCGTGATTTCTCTTGCTCCCTGTTTTCCCTTCACTTCATTTTCCGAATGAAGTAAAGGACTATTTTTCGGTAATCGCAACCCTAAATTTGTTACATGATAATCTAATTCTTATTGTATGTGTGATTTTTCATGCATCTATCTATCTATCTATCTATCTATCTATCTATCTATCTATCCATCTATGTATCTATCCATCTGTCTACCGATTTATGTTTCTGTCTACCTAATAAAGTATTTTAGAATATAGTAGAAAAAAAGCCATAAATTTAAAAATAAGCAAATAAATATACTTACATTTACTTCTTCAGGCTTTAGTAGAATTGGCTTTCACTACAAGATGACTGAAGTCTAGCATTTGTCTTCTAAATTTGTATATTACAAGTTAGAGGTGAACTTGTGGATAGGCAGCATGCATTTAGGAGGGCATAAATTATGGTAACTAACATCATAACAATAATTATAAACCAGAACTCTAAAGCAGATGTTTGCCTCTTTTTTTGACTGTTCTAACATGGCCCAAACAAAATATTTTTCTGCACATAAAAATCTTAATAATATGAGGGGATTAACACTGAATTAATGATTTTAATAATGTAATAATAATAACAATAATTGAATAATTCATTTATTTTGAGCATTCATCATTTGTTGAACATTCTACTGAGTCTGTGCATCAGCTACTTATTTCTCATAACACTCTTGTGAAAGTAGAAACAATTTATCTGTCTTACATTAGGAAATAAATTTAGAAAAGTTATAGAAGTAATCCAAAGTTACATAGGTCATAAATGATGTGGCTATGATTAGAACCCAGGTCTGTCTCTAAACTTTTATTCATTTTCAATGACTGTTTAGATAAGCAATAAATGCTGTGAAACATTTTAATTAGATTCCCAGGTTTCTGTATAACCTGCAAAAGATCATTATACCAAACTTTCTAAAATGGAGCTTCAGAACCCAGATTAAAAATACTTAGTGAACAAACAGATCTACTTCACATACAGAGTTCTTTCATCTGGGTAAGGCAAGGTAGAAAGTAGCAGCCCAAACCATCCAGAGGATAATTACAATTACTAGAATAGTCATTGACATGGTGGTTTGTTAGAAAGAAGCAACATAAAATATGAAAAATAAAACTAGATTAGATAGAAAAGAATAAAAATTATTAAAACCAGAAGACATATTTTATATAAATAGACTAAAACATTTATTCTTTCTTCCACATTTTCCAGTCTGATCTAAAAAATGTGGTTTGTGTTGGAAAATGTTTTTATCTCTGTTATTTTGGTTTCAGGGATAGATATACCACATTAAAACTAATCTCGATTCTGAACTGTTTCTTTTTCAACCAACATCAGCTTTCAATGAATAAAAAATAACAGAGATCCTGTGTGAGAACACAAAAAACAAGGAGATAAAGCTCTCATATTTTTTTTTTTCTCTATAAAGAGGCACATACAATGATTGGAGCAGACATCAGGAAATTAGACCAAATGGTAGTGTTAAATCCATTATCCAACCTACATTCTCCAGTGAAAAATGACATAACTTTTAACAGTTTGGGTGAAAAAATTAAATATGTGGCTAGGATCTTTAATTCCTTTGTGGGTTACTCCACCAGTAAGTATTTGCTAAAGTTTCACCATATGTACTTCCTTGGCTCACACTTCAGATCACGTGCAAAATTTATTTAACAGACATATTCTCAAAACAGGTTAAGCCAAGAGAGGTCTTTTTCCATTTCCTTGGTTGGTTTTCATACCTTGTTATTTATTCAGGGGTTAGGAGTATCTATGAATGTGTGTGTGAGAGTGTGTGTGTGTAAATGAATTTTGTCATAAATTTCTATTTATTTTATAAACTAAATTATTTAGTGTTTTTTTCCTTTGGGTTGAAATGCTTTCTTAAATCTAAAAGAAATACAATATACCAAAATCAAAGGACAGCATGTAGCAGAGAGAAACATGCATGTCTTGTTTTATTGCACTTCACTTTATTGCATTTTTGCTGACATTGCTTTTTTTTAAAAAAAAAAATGAAGATTTGTGGCAATCCTGCATCAAGCCAGTCTATTGGTGCCATTTTTCCACGGCATATGCTCACATCAAGTCTCTGTGTCACATTTTGGTGACAATATGGTGACACGTCTCGCAATATTTCCAAGTTGTTCTTATTAGATCTGTTTAGGTGATCTGTCATCAGTGACTTTGATATTCCTATTGTAATTGTTTTGGGCCACCACAAACTATTCCTAGATAAGACAATAAACCAAATCTATACATGTTGTGTGTTTTCTGACTTCTCCACTGAGTAGCCTTTCTTTTGTCTCTCTTCCTCTCCATGGGACTTCCTGTTCCCTGAGACATAATAATATTGAATTAGGCGAATTAATAACCCTACAATGGCTTCTATATATTCAAGTGAAGGGAAGAGTCCCACGTATCTTGCTTTAAATCAAAAGCTGAAATATGATTAAGCTTAATGAAGAAGGCATGTGGAAAGTCGAATTAAGCCAAAAAATGAGCCACGTTGTGAACGCAAAGGAAAAGTTCTTGAAGGAAATTAAAAGTGCTACTCCAGTGAACACAAGTGATTAAAAAAAAAAAAAAAGTGAAACAATCTTATCACTGAAATAGAGAAAGTTTTAGTGATCTACATAGAAGATCAAAGCAGCCACAACATCTTCTTAAACCAAAGTCTAATCCAGAACAAGGCCCTAATTCTCTTCAATTCCATGAAGGCTGAGAGAAGTGAGGAAGCTGCAGAAAAAAATGTCTGAGACTAGCAAAGGTTGATTTACAAGGTTTTAGGGAAAAAATCGTCTCTGTAACATGAAAGTGCAAGGCTAACCAGCATGTGCTAATGTTGAAACTGCAGCAAGTTACCCAGAGGATCTATCTATGATCATTGGTGACAATGGCTACATCCAACAAAAGATTTTCAATGTAGATGAAACAGCTTTCTATTGGAGGAATATGCCATCTAGGATTTTCATAACTAGAGAAGAGAAGCTAATGCTTGGTTTCAAAGGACAGGCTGACTCCCTTATGAGGGACTAATGCAGTTGGTGACTTTAAATTGAAGCCAATGCTCATTTACCATTCTGAAAATTCTTGGGCTCTTAAGAATTATTTTAAGTCTACTCTGCCTGTGTTCTATAAATGGAATAACAAAGCCTGGATGACAGCACATCTGTTTACAGAACGGTTTACTAAATATTTTAAGCCCAATGTTGACACCAACAGTTCAGAAATAATATTTCTTTCAATATATTATGATTTTTTCAAGATATTGCAAAACATTGAGCACACATGGATGTAAACATGGGAACAATAGATAACTGCAGACTACAAGAGGAGGTAGGATGGGAAGTGCGCTTGAGTTGCAATTGACACTTAAGAGCTGTGATGAAGATGTACGAGGAGGTTAGTGTTATTTTCATGGCTACTAACACAACATTCTTTCTGCAGCCCATGGACCAAGGAGAAATTTCAACTTTCAAATATTATTATTTAAGAAATATATTCTTAAGACTACAGATGCCATAGATAGCGATTCCTCTGCTGGATCCGAGCAAAGTTAATTGACAACTTTCTGGAAAGGAGTCACTGTTCTACACGCCGTTGAAAAATATTTATAATTCATGGGAGCAAAGTCAAAATCTCAACATTAAACATTAGCAGGACTTTGGGAGAAGTTGATTCCAACTGTCGTGGGTTACTTGGAGGAATTCAAGACTTTAGTGGAGGAAGTCACTGCAGATATGGTGGAAATAGTAAAACAAAGAAACAAAGAAAGAAAAACTAGAATTAGAAGCAGAGCCTTAAGATCTGGCTGAATTGCTGCAATCTCAACATAAAAGTTGAACGGGTAAAGAGTTGCTTCATATGGATGAGCAAAGAAAGTTGTTTCTTAATATGGAGTCTGCTTCCTGGTGAAAGTGCTGTGAACATTGTTGAAATGTCAACAAATGATTTAGAATGTTATATAAACTTTGATAAAGAAGGAACTTTATCAGAAGGAAGGCTTGAAAGTACTGACTCCAATTTTGAAAGAAGTTCTACTGTGGCTGAAATGCTATCAAACAGCATAACAGCTACAGAGAAATCTTTTGTGAAAGGAAGAGTTCATTGATGCAGGAAATGTCACTGTTGTCTTATTTTAGAAAATTGTCACAGCCACCCAAACCTTCAGCAACCACTACCGTGCTGATCATCCAGCAGCCATGGACATTAAGACAAAACCTTTTACCAGCAAAAAGATCCCGACTTGCTGAAGGCTCAGATGACAGTTGGCATTTTTTAGCAACAAAATATTTTTAACTTAATGTATGGACATCGTTATTTTAGAAATAATGACATTGCACATTTAGTAGAGTACAGTATAGTATAAACATGGCTTTTATATGCAGTGGCAAATCCAAAAAAATTATGTGACTTACTTTATTGATATATTTGCTTTGTTGGGGGTGATCTGGAACTAAATCTCCAATCTCTTCCAGGTATGCCTGTATTTCTTGTTGTTATCCAAATGAAATTGGACTTTAAATTTGATCTCTACATAAGGATTTTTTTTTTTTTAAACGGAGTCTCGCTGTGTCCCCCAGGCTTGAGTGCAGTGGTGCGATCTTGGCTCACTGCAAGCTCTGCCTCCCGGGTTCACGCCATTTTCCTGCCTCAGCCTCCCCAGTAGCTGGGACTACAGGTGCCCGCCACCACGTTTGGCTAATTTTTTGTATTTTTAGTAGAGACGTGGTTTCACCATGTTAGCCAGGATGGTCTTGATCTCCTGACCTTGTGATCCACCCACCTCAGCCTCCCAAAGTGCTGGGATTACAGGCGGTAAGGAATGCTTTGCAAATCAATACGTTCATAAAAACGTCATGCAAGGCCAAAAATTAAATGCCATTTGTTTTTCAGGAGGTAAAACATTTCAACAAATAGTCTTAGAAATGACAGTAGACTGATAGTCTAATCATCAGATTTATTTTATAGGATGGTGGCATTTATTTTCCAAAGTTTCTCAAGTATATGAATCTGTAGTGATCAATACAGTACAATCCTTTTTCACTGTATGTCTTTAATGTAAGATATATATATATATATATATATATATATATATATATATATGGTCTACAGTATTAATGTGACAAATTAAAAGAAAAAGAAATGCTAAGAAGCTGCATAAAAGGAGAGCGGGCCTCAATACTACACAACCATAAAAAAGAATGAAATCATGTCCTTTGCAGCAACATGGATTAAGTTGGAAGCCATAATTCGAAGTGAATTAATGCAGGAAAAGAAAACAAATACCACATGTTCTTACTTATAAGTGGGAGTGAAACATTGAGCACACATGGACATAAACATGGGAACAATAGATACTGTGGACTACAAGAAGGGGGAGGGAGGGAAGTACGCCTGAGTTGCAAGACCACCTGTTGGTTATTATGCTTACTACCTGGGTGCAATATACTCATGTAACAAACCTGCATATGTACCCCCTGTAGCTAAAATGAAAGTCGAAATTTAAAAAAAAATCGAAGTGGAGGAACCTCACGGGTTGACAAATACATCGGATCCTGTTTCTGAAGAGAACCCTTCTCTACTACAGGCAGAGCTCAGAGAGGACAGAATAGGTGGCTCCTCCTAATTATGAAATTTATAGGACAGCCGATGCCCTTATCTGTCCAGTTTCTTTCTTGCATGTCCTGCCATAGTGTCTGGCCACCCATTATGAAAGAGAGATTCTCCAGTAGAACAATTTTCATGAGCTGCTTTGCCGGCCTTTGGAGAGCAAGCCCCTTCCAGAATATGACCCATGTGGTGTGGGGTTCTCCAAAGTGCGCCCTGAGGTAAAGACTGAGGCTGCAGGGAAAACATAAAAGATATTTTGGGCTGCTTGGCAATGCACGCAGGAGAAGACTTTGGGTCAGATGTGTAGTTGTACTGGTGTGGGTTACTTGTGCGATTTCTAACTGACACATACAGGTCAGGGCTGCTTTTTCACACCCATACGCAGAAAGCTCACAGTTGACATTGAAGGTAAATCCTGGCTGGACCAATTTTGGGAGACTATTCTGTGCAAAGTCTTTATAATTTAATTCCAATGCTAGGTCAGTAAATAGGGCATGCCCATCAGCATATAAAAGAGGGACTGTAAGCCAGCAAATAGGGTAAGCAACATCCACGTCAATAGCGTACATGTTGAAAACCATTACTCTGGATTATTGGAAAGGGAAACCAAATTTTATGCAATAGAAATCCTGTTCACAACAATTTAAATAAAGAAGTGAATTTATTCTCTGATAAAGTTAGGAAATCCAAGGAGGTACAGCTGATTTTAGGCCTGTGTCAATCTAAATGTTCAAACAAGTTCATGAGACTTGATCTGTTGATCTCTTTCTTTTTCTTTGATCTGATTTGTTTTGTGGTTTCAAAAATGGTCATCTACACCTCAGGTTTGTAACATCCTTATATCTATGATTCCAGATCACAAAGGGAAATTTTCCCTGTCGCTGTGACCATATCATTCTCCACCAAGGGACTCCTATTGACCCTTCTTGTTTGGTTCTAACCTAGCTGTCAGCTTTTGTCCCCACAGTTATACTGTGCAAGTACAAAAAAAGGTCTAAGCTTATTTTGATGCTCAGAAAAATATATTCTAAGGAGACATTGCTGAAAATGATTTTTTGGCAAATGTTCAGGTCTTTACTTCAATCACAGTGACAAAAATAGCTACATACTGATAACTGTCATTTTATCAGAATTTCACCTGATCTGACAAGTTATTACTGACAGACATATGCTCTGGGAAATTGCACGTCTGCTACTGTGGATAAGTACCTTCTCTGTTAATCTCCTTGGGTACCCACTATTAAAACAAAAAATTTTGTTTAAAATTAAGAGTTTTTTAAAAACAAAAACAACAGTAGATACAAAAATGGATCTAAGCTTTACAAATATTGGAAGGATTTGAGCACATTTACTGCTCTTTCTGACTCTCAAACTCTGCAGAAAAATAAGAAAGAGTGAGAGAGGAAAAGAGATGTTGGAAACTCAGTCCAGAAGAATAGGAGAAAGAATGTGCATCTAAAGATTTTGTCAGTACAAAAGCATATTGAAAGAATACAGATAAATCAGTGATGAAGCAGGTAAATCAGTTCAATGAATATAGCAAAAATATTTACTACCAGACTTTCAAAAACAGTTTTTCAGGTAAATTTTATCATTTGATCATGGATAAAGATTTTTAAAATAACAATACTGAAGGCAGGGCAGAAAAATTTGAAATTTGGAATAGGGCTTCTTTAGAAAAAGAAGTATAACATGAATCTGAAATGCAAACCCCCTGTTAGCCAATGGGGGCAAAAAGTAGGATTTAACTCACACAAAAGTTTACAAACTCACAAAACATACACACTTCAGGAACAAATCCATTATGTAATGGGGACATCTTTTCTCTGATGTGTTTGCTGCAAAATAAGTAGGCAGAGGAGTAGTTTGCCATGTATATACTACAAAGCAACCCCTGTGAACTGTGATACTTTACTATTCATCTGCAGTTCCACAGAACACCATTGAATGTATATCAGTGATGCTTCAGAAGGGCTTGTGTGTCACTGGAATTATGTTTTATTTATAGTAATTGACTGTATTTGGCCTGTGTTCCAGTTTTTAAGAGACCATAGTAGAAGGATCTTGATATGTGTGGTCACTGAATCCCATAATGCACCTAATTATGCTATATTTTGCAGTGGTGAGTTACTTTTAATCTGCAGCTATGGCCTTTTCTTGATGTATAAAGATATTTAACAGTATATCTAGGCTTTGAAACAAGCGAATACAAATGCCAGGTGATTTCTTTATAGTTGTACAAGGATAGAATACATGGTGATTTCTTAAAATGTGTTGTATCTTTACATAGGTATCGGAAGGAAATTAACCACATAAGCATCTATCAATCAATCAGTATCTACAAAGGACTTACTGCGCTCATGGTACTGTAGCAACAACTTTTCACAAAACAAGGGAAACGTAAAGTATGATGCCTTCAGTATGTTAAATTTACAATATGGTCTTGCAAATGCAATAGAAATTCACCAAAGGCACTGTCCACTATGTGCTGCTGGAGAAAAGAAAATTTAAGCTGGGCGTTAAAGGGTTGATTAAATTCAGAGAAACAGAACACATAGGTTTCATGAAAAAAGAAGGCAAAATATACAAAGATAAAGTGGTGAAAGTGGGCATGTCGGTGTGTGGGGGCACTGATGTGTGGGGAAGAGGCACAGGATGACCAAGAAAACATGGAAGTGGTTAACAAGGTAAAGCAAGTGTGGATAGGTAAGAAAGAATTCGATGTAAGGAGATTTTCAAAATTAGTAAAGGAATCTGAACTTTTTATTTGATAAGATATTTGAAATAAAAAGAATTTATGCCGTTGAGTAAGATAATAACATATGGACAATCAAAATGAACAATAATATTTGTCCACAGATGCAGCAAAGTAAAATACACTAGAAAGAAAAGAGAGGGTCAAAATATTGAAGGAAGTTTAAAGATTGCTGAGAGGTGCCTCTGTGAACTGTTGGAGATTTGGGTTAGATGTCAAATTTAAATTGAGCATGAAATCAGAATTTCTACTCTTAAGCAGTTTAATTAAAACCAACGCCCTCAAAAAGTATTTTTAAGTAAATACTCTTTATGAAGCAAATTTCTATTTTTTAAAAAATCCCATTTTGATTACATTTAACGTTAAAATAAGAGTTGTGATTTAAAAGAGAAAAATATGTTCACACGGATGTGTTTGCAGTATTTGAGGAAAAGAAGATGTCCCCATGTTTTCCATCCCATCAGCATGAAGCTCTCTGCACTGATTCTACTCATACTGAGAGTTTAGTCAGAAGCCACATCAGGCCAAGACCTAAGATTTAGATCATCCATTTGCACCTTAGTTCTTAAATAATGAGCTAGACATTTGTTTCTAGGTGCAAACAATTGGTTTTTGGGATCCTCTTTATTTTCATTGATGGGGCCACAAACTACTGCACTTCCTGGGGGCTTTCACTTTACCTCTCTAGGAAACTAAATCTAGGAAAGGTTCAGTACATCTTTTCAACCTTGTTTATTTCCAGTAAGTTTTTTGTTTGTTTGTTTGTTTTGTGCACAGAATGCACTGCCTTCTAAGACGGGAGACAACTTGATATTTCAATGTTTTAGTTTCCCTGCTGGTTAAATTTTAGCTGTATGCCATGTGGGAGCAAAGGAACAATCAGGAATTGTAAAGGATGTAAAAAAATATAATGTTTGTGGGAGTAAAGATGACAATCAACTTAGTGGGGACTCCAAGGACAAACTACATTTCTATCTTTCTTTTTATTCCCCTAATTCCAAGCATATTGCAAAAAGAAAATCCCAGATAAGCCAAACCAAACAAACAACAACAAGGTTTTTCAGGAGTTTAAGATTATTCGGTTTAGGTCCGTTGAGATGCTGTAGATAATTTAGTGTTATCTGATTCCGTATGTATAGCCAAATGGAAACAGAAGGGGAAAATATTGTTTTTGGGAGATGTTTATATTAATCATCCCAACTGATTATTATCTTGAGTTTTCTTCATAGGCTATGGGCATATCATAAGATAATGCAGACACGAGTATTATATAAAAGAAATAATCTGAAAGACTCGGTATTGATTTTCAGAAGTGCTATAACATATTTTTAAAATTGATGTTCCTTTGGGGTATTTGAGTCTTAAACACCACTACAAATCACTAAAGGTGTCCAAATTAAATTCATAAGTAGAATGTATTTGTGAAGATTTCCACTTCTAGCAATTGTTGGCATAGTGATTTGTGCTACTCCAACGTGACAGTACCATAAACAACTAGTTTAGCAAAAAGCAAAACAAAACAAAAACAAGGAAAGAGCTGAAACATGGACTCAATCTTACTCTCCTCCATAATTCCTAAACACAAATCGGTGATATTCTCTGGTGAGGGTAATGTACTAGATAACTAGAACTGGGCCTGAACTTTCACTGCTTGGACTTTTGCTGTCAGCATTTGTCCTACCAAGACAATCTTGTGCCCCCCTCAGCCTCTCAAATTCTATCTATCCTTTAATTCTCAATTAAAATGCAACCATTCCTGGACAGATTACTTTATGTGTGTACTTTCATTAGAATATGATATTCATTGGACTTCTCCTGGAATTATTTTGGCACGTGTGTTATGTTTGCTATTAAATTGTTAACAGTGAAAGCAGGGGGCAAATACTGTGTCTTATCTCTCTCTCTCTTTTTTTTAAATCTCTTCATGATGTCAAACAACAGTATCTTGAAAATACAGGTATTAAATAACTATCTGCTAACTGAGAGTCAACTTAACCATAAATTGTTAACAGAACAACAGCGATTCTGAACTGTTACTTAACCTGTCACATACCTGTGTTCTTTTCTGTTTGTACTTTAGTTACAAGCTGGAAATGAAACATCTTTTAAGCATAGCATTTGTTCATAACTTTGAAAAGACCAACTCTAGGGTTCCCATTGTTTCTCTTTCATAGTGTGCTATTAACGGAATAGACTTAGGGGTCAAACCATCCTGTACCTATGTGCCACCTTCACCAGTTGCTAACTATAAATATAAGCAGTTTTACATAAATTCTTCTCATATGTAAAATGTAGTTGAAAGAGTACCTATTTCCAAGGATGCTCTGAAAGTGAAATGCACAAATGCTTGCTTTACACAGTGCCAGTAAACACTAACTGATCCATAAGAATTAGTTGCTTCCAAGGCTTTTGGGAGATAGCTGGGATGTTCAAATTCCTGCTGTCTTACCCTGTTTTTCAATCTTGTTCATTTCTAAATTTCAGATGTATATTGCCTTGCAATCTCGACAAGCAGCAAATTTCCAAACTGCCAACTCTTTTCTACTTTTTGAGCTTAAGAACACACCTTGTTAAATTTATTTTATTGGAATAATAGGAAATACATACATTCTTTCTTATTTATCTCTATAGACTTCTCTATCCCTGATCTAAAGACATAGGGAAGCGAGGACTGTGTTTGAAGGAATGGCAGATTAAAAAAACAAGGAGATGGGGGTGGATGATATCTTGGAAACTTACATTGATTCAGGACTAGTTGACCTTAGTTTAAATCTAATATTTTTCTTCTCAAATGATTACATATTTTCCTACTTAATAATGACCAATGCAGAAAGGCTGAGAGAACTTTGAAGTTCAATTGATAAATTATCTCCAGACCTTGTAAAACTATCATTATCCAGCTGGCTTACTGTATAGTCAAATTCAATTTGGGACAATAAGAACATTGTAGCCATGTGTCTACCTCAGGGCCAAGTGTGTGTTTGTGTGTGTGCGCACACGTGTGCATGTGCACGTGTACACAGGGCTGTGTATTTGAGTAAAACACGACCAGTTGAAAAAACTGAAACTAAATGATGAATACTCAACAGGAGGTTTCTCTGATCCAGGAACCTATTCGACTTGAAGCCGTTAATTTTCCCTGGTATGTTCCAACACACTGCCAGGGACATATAGGATTTCTCCCTAGTGAATGCTATTAAGCTGTTCCTCACTCTACTGCAAGGGGTAGAGGCAACGACCGCAAGATCTTTGAGAATAATTATTTCTTCATATCAGAAAAAAAATGACTGCATTTTGCTGCATACACATGGATTTTTCTTTCATCCCAGTGGCCTTCTTTGAAAGTTCTGAGAGTGGTCTGGCCAGCCCTGTAACTAGCACACACAGGCGTGATGCTGTGTTTTTGTTATTATGGTCTTTTTAGAGTGTTCTCCCTTTTCAAATGTATTTCATACACAATGAAATAACTGTCTATCATTCATGGTAAAATCCACAGTTTGTGTTTTACCTTTCAGTTAAAACCATTTCTTTTCCTCCCCTTTCCCAACTTCACTCTTCTAGAAATTGAAATTTACTTCTTTGCTAAACTGCAAGGCGTGCCAAACCGCAAATAGCTCAGGGATCATAATTCAGAAGCTGCTGGTTCAGTCTCTTGTACGTAAAGTCTGTAGAAGTTATACCGTGGGTCCTGGGATAAGTTTCTCAGAGCAGCCAGGAAACCCAACAGGAAGATACTGAACTTGCCTAAAAGAACTTTCCAGAAGGCACTGGGGTAACTACTCCATATTTTAAACCATATGGTAACGTTGACTTGTCTCTTTTCTGGTAGGCCAAACCTCCTTTTGCGAATAGATAAGTGATTTCTGGGGAAATAGCACTTGTTTTCCACCTTTTCTTACAATTTAAGAGGACTAGACTGGGATTTAAAAGATTTAAATTCTAGTCCCTGCTGAAAAGTTAACTAACTGTGACCTTGGGAAAGTTGCACATTCCCTTAGCCTGTTTCCCCATCTGTAATTTGAGGGGTTTGGAAAGAATGGTCTTTATGGTCCTGTCCAGCTTTATAATCCTGTGACTTTACTCTGTGACTTTTTTCCTACAGTACTTCCTTTGAGGAAAAAAAAAAAAAAGTCAGAGGATGATTTTGTTTGTTTTTGCTTTGTTTGTGAGTGTGTGTGTTCCTCATTTAAAAAAAAAAATTATCCATCTATAAAAATAAATAGAAATCCCCCTGTGGTCTGTAAAAAGGCTTCATATTGAGTGCTATGTATAGCAGCCAGTTTTCCACTCCAGTCCTCTAAAAATATCTGCTAACACAAAACAAGTGTAAATTATTACAAAGCCTCTGCCTGGCTCATTGCGTTTTGAGTGAGCTGCCCTCTGCTACAGTTTTCAGTGGCTGGAAGAGTTGGAGTTTAAATATAGCCTGAGAAGCAGGTTCTGGTATTGTAATGACATTTTGTCACCTCTTAATATCTCACTGTATGGTGCCTGGATATGGAGTGCAAGGAGGCTGTGATGAATAAACATATATCCAATTCCATGTTGATTGTCTCACCTCTTAATAACTTCTTTCTGTGAGATAAAATTAGCTCATACATTCATTTTAAATACATAAAGGTGGATATGCCTACAAGTCAATCTATAATGGATAAAAGATTGAATGATCAGAAAATAATAAAATGCAAGCACACTGGTGTGGAGAAGAACAGAAAGAAAAGTAAAAGGAAAGGAAAAACGGTGATTCAAGAGTTTAACCCTTTTCCCGTTTAGAAAAAATAAGCGCAGCTCGCTGCCCACACTTATTTAATTTTACATAAGCATACTCTTTGAGGATAAAGCAAATCTGATGCTTTTCAATGTGAAAATAAAATATAGGCCGAGACGGGCGGATCACTAGGTCAGGAGATCGAGACCATCCTGGCTAACACGGCGAAACCCCGTCTCTACTAAAAACACAAAAAATTAGCCGGGCGAGGTGGCGGCACCTGTGGTCCCAGCTACTCGGGAGGCTGAGGCAGAATGGCGGGAACCCGGGAGGCGGAGCTTGCAGTGAGCTGAGATCTGGCCACTGCTCCAGCCTGGGTGACAGAGCGAGACTCCGTCTCAAAAAAAAAAAAAAAAAAAAAAAAAAAAAAAAAGAAAATAAAATATAAAAACTGTTCTTGGACAGAACTTTCTAAACAGAACTAACGTCGGAATCATCTCAATCATCAGAATCGTCAATTTCGGAAAAATTGGATTCATGAAATGAATCTTCCGCCAACTACTATTCAAGAACAAAGTTAACACCATGCATAGAAATGCTACATGTCAAATCCCTCAAATCCCATAATCAATATGATTATGTCTCCTTGCTTTGTGTTTCTGAAAAGCTACCTGCCATTGTTTTCATGATCAAGTCCAAATGGAAAGCTCTTTGTAGTTCTTATCTCCTCTATCTCTATCCAGCTACCACCAGTCTGTATGTGAGGTTTATTCTAATATAAAGTCCTTGGAATTTTATTTTATTTTATCATTATTATTATTATTATTATTATTATTTACCCAGGCTGGAGTGCAGGGACATAAGACATAATCTCAGCTCACTGCAACCTCCGCCTCCCAGGTTCAATTGATTCTCCTGCCTCAACCTCCTGAGTAGCTGCAATTACAGATGCACACCACCACGCCCTGCTAATTTTTGTATTTTTAGTAGAGACGGGGTTTTGACATGTTGGCCAGGCTGGTTTTGAACTCCTGGCCTCAAGAGATCTGCCTGCTTTGGCCTCCCAAAGTGCTGGGATCCACAGGCGTGAGCCACCATGCCCAGCCAGAGTTTATCATAAGACTTTTCTTCACATCTACTTGGCTTTAAACTTGTTTGGGCCAATCTTTCAAAACTACTTCAACAGTCAAAATCTTAATTTTCCTTCACAAACCCAGCAAAATCCACCTCCTTGGCCACACCACCCCTGAATCTCTCTGGCAGAACTCGCCCATCTCTTGAACCCCAGTAGGCCCCCTCTTCCCTGTGACATGGTGCTTACTGATGGCTGATGTTACAGCTTGTTTTCTCACTTGTCCCCCAACTGAACTGTGAACTCGTGTATGCAAGTACTGTCTCATCTTTTAAAATATATTATTGTAATTATTGTGATGATTATTAAAATCCATTATCATATGGTCTATCCATTATACTGCAAGCATTCAAAAAATGAGACTAGATTGAAAAGATTCAACCTTGAGGGCTCATTATTCCCTATGAACATGTTTCTTTTTGTTCTCTTTCTTGTATCATCATCTTTCATGTCGGGTGTATGTTTATGCCTTTTTCCATTTTACCAATTAGGAAACGGAGGCCTAGAAAGGTGAAGTAATTTTCCCAAGGTCACACAGCAGTTAAACAATAAAAGCCAACACCGACTTTGTCCAGACCAGTCTTAAACAAATGTGCTTTGTTAGACTGAATAGAATTATAATAATTTTGTTTAAAATGATTTTTCTCTACCAAATGATAAGGGAATAATGCATGTGGTTAGGACCCCAAAGGAAATGGAAAAATGATACAGAACGGAAAAATGGTGAAATTCGAGGCGATTCTGAGAAAGAAATTTGAATCTATCTTAGCTCTGATCTAGTTACCAAGGAAATTTAAATCAAGTACTCTTGAATTAGGAGTTGTTTCACCCTATTAACCTGAAGGCAACTGTACTCTGTGGCCTGAAGTTTTGCCATAGACCCTCCTCATGTCAAGGCTTCTTATATGCCCAGTGTGTACCTCTCCTGTAGTTAGGCTTGGGCACAGACACCACAAGCAGCAGACACACATAAAGTATCATGCACACGAAGAACATGTGTTTGCATAAAACATACAACCCTCTCATGTTACCAGAGCTAGTTGAGCAAGGTTCACGTTTATGTGGACTTCTACTGTGCGAGATTCCTCTAGCATCTGACTGAGCTGCATCAAAGAACAATACGGCATCTTGTCCAAGACCACGAATTAAATACTCCATCACTGGATCTTTACTGTGTCAGCCACAAGCAATTCAAGTTAAATATATTTAAGGATCTCATATTGGATTTTTGCTGGCAAACTGACATCCCAGATATGTAAGTGCCATATTAAAAATAAAATCCAGATATTGTTGTATGGAATTTGCAGGAAGAACTGCTGACTCAAAGGAACCTCATGTTGACATTACAAACCAAGGTCAAGGCTAAGTTGCAAATATATGTGCTGTGGTTGAGTTTCTTAGAGTAAAAAGAAAACGGAGTTAGTTTACTTTTGAGTCTTGTAACACTGAAATTAATGAAATATCTTAAGCTTGGGGTGTTCCTCTTCATATTCAAATCCTTGTTTAATTGCAAATAGAAAGCAAAATACTAAAACTTGAGGAATTAAGATGAAGAAAATGTATTTTTTATATGTGCTTCAAATACCAGGCGAATTGTTCTCAATGCCAGTGGGACAAAATGAAATGTCGTTAACCCTCTATCACCAAAAACACTTACTATAAGTAGAAAAATATTCATTTTGGTTCAATCTGGCTGCAGTCTACAAATGCCTGTGATGTTTTTCCATGGCTTCAATAATCCAAATGTCACAACATAGAAGGTTGGAACTTGACCTCCCTTTTGAGTATTCTGGTTTCAGCTTATAAATAAACAATTGAGATGACAGGATTTAGTAGAGGAATGAAACTTTATAAAATTAAAAGGCACAACAAAACTGATGCTGTAGTCTTAAATATTGGGCAGAAATTGCTACCATAAATTGTCTTAAAATATTTTGATACGGAAAGTTTCAAACCTACAAAAGAAAAAAGTACAATAAATGCCAATGTTCTCACCAAAATCCAGCTTTAACAGTTACTAATTCAGAGCTATACTCCTGTCTACTCCCCCATAACATTGTGTTGAAATTTGTTACCCAAATATAATATAATTTCATCAGTAAATATTGCAATATATAGCTCTAAAAGATACAGTATTCTCAAACTGGAAATAATGGCAATAATTCTATACTTTTAAATATATAATCAGGTTTCAAATACCCTTTATTATTTGCATAACAATTTTACAGTTGGTTTGTTCAAATGAGACACAATTATACTTGGTTGATATGTCTTCTAAGGCACTTTTTAATCTATAAATTGTTTCCTGTGTTTTATATTTGTTGAAGAAATCAGGTTATTTGTAGAATTTCCAGCAATCTGGATTTTTACCAAGAATGACTCTAACACTATTTTCATTTCATTTTTTTCTTTAAAAGAACTCTAAAGGGTAACATCGTTGTCTTATATAAGATTCACCCTTTTAAACAGCAAAAATACAAAGAACTTTTACCCCACACTAGGTATAGGTCTTGTTTTTCTCCACTGAAAAACATTTTTCTTTATGTTTGTGTTTATGACAAAAGAATATTATGGAAAAGAGAATGATGATTTATCAATGGTGAGGGGCCAGATAAGTCTTGTTTTCACTGATTGTTACAGCTGTGAAGGGCCATAGGCAGCAGTCTGTTCAATTGCTTTGTTTTGATCCTTATATATAATTTTATTTAATTTTATTTTTCCATGAGTTATTTGGGTACAGGTGGTATTTGGTTACATGAGTAAGTTCGTTAGTGGTGATTTGTGAGACTTTGGTGCACCCATCACTCAAGCAGTAAACACTGCACCATATTTGTAGTCTTTTATCCCTCACCCTCCTCCCACTCTTCCCTCCAGTCCCTAAAGTCCACTAAATTGTTCTTATGCCTTTGCATCCCCATAGCTTAGCTCCCACATATCAGTGAGACCATACGATGTTTGGTTTTCCATTCCTGAGTTATTTCACTTAGAATAACAGAATCCAATCTCATCTAGGCCACTGCAAATGCTGTTAATTCATTCCTTTTTATGGCTGAGTAGGATTCCATAGTGTATATATAGAGCACAGTTTCTTTATCCACTTGCTGATTGATGGGCATTTGGGTTGGTTCCACGATTTAGCAATTGTGAATTGGGTTGCTATAAAAATGTACGTGCAAGTATCTCTTTCGAATAATGACTTCTTTTCCTCTGGGTAGATACCCAGTAATGGGATTGCTGGATCAAATGGTAGTTCTACTTTTAGTTCTTTAAGGAATCTCCACACTGTTTTTCATAGTGGCTGTACTAGTTTACATTCCCACCAGCAGTGTAGAAGTGTTCCTTGATTGCTGCATCCACGCCCACATCTACTGTTTTTTGATTTGTTGATTATGGCCATTCTTGCAGGAGTAAGGTGGTATTGCACTGTGGTTTTGATTTGCATTTCCCTGATCATTAGTGATGTTGAGCATATTTTCACATGTTTATTGGGTATTTGTGTATCTTCTTTTGCAAATTGTCTATTCATGTCCTTTGCCCACTTTTTGATGGAATTGTTTGTTTTTTTCTTACTGATTTGTTTGAGTTGGTTGTAGATTCTGAATATTAGTACAGGTTGTGAAGATTTTCTCCCACTCAGTGGGTCATCTGTTTACTCTGCTGACTGTTTCTTTTGACATGCAAAAGCTCTTTAGTTTAATTAGGTCCCAGCTATTTATCTTTGTTTTTATTGCATTTGCTTCTGAGTTCTTGGTCATGAAATCTTTGCCTCGAAAGGTTTTTCCAATGTTATTTTCTAGAATTCTGATAGTTTCAGGTCTTAGATTTAAGTCCTTAATCCATCTAGAGTTGATTTTTGTATAAGGTGAGAAATGAGGATCCAGTTTCATTATCCTACATGTGGCTTGCCAATTATCCCAGCACCATTTATTGAAAAGGATGTCCTTTCCCCACTTTACGTTTTTGTTTGCTTTGTCGAAAATCAGCGGGCTGTAAGTATTTGGGTTAATTTCTTGGTTGTCTATTCTGTTCCAATGGGCTGTGTGCCTATTTTCATACCAGTACCACACTGTTTTGGTGACTATGGCCTTATAGTATAGTTCGAAATCAGGTAATGTGATGCCTCCACATATGTTCTTTTTGCTTTGTCTTGCTTTGGCTATGCAGGCTCTTTTTTGGTTCCATATGAATTTTAGAATTTTTTTTCTAATACTGTGAAGAATGATGATGGTATTTTGATGGGGATTGCATTGAATTTGTAGATTTCTTTGGGCAGTATAGTCATTTTCACAATATTGATTCTACCCATCCATGAGCATGGGATATGTTTCCATTTGTTTGTATCATCTATGATTTCTTTCAGCAGCGTTTTATAGTTTTTCTTTGTAGAGATATTTCAACTCCTTGGTTAGGTATATTCCTAAGGTTTTTGTTTTGTTTTGTTTTGTTTTTGTTTTCAGCTACTGAAAAGGGGGTTGAGTTCTTGATTTGATTCTCAGCTTGGTCACTGTTGGTGTATAAAGAGCTACTGATTTGTGTACATTAATCTTGTATCTGGAAACTTTGCTGAATTCTTTTGTTAGTTCTAGGAGATTTCTGGAGGAGGCTTAAGGATTTTCAAGGTAAATAATCAGCAAACAGTAACAGTTTGACTTCCTCTTTACTGACTTGGGTGCCCTTTATTTCTTTCTCTTGTCTGATTGCTTTGGCTAGGACTTCAGTACTATGTTGAAGAGGAGTGGTGACAGTGGGCATGCTTGTCTTGTTCCAGTTCTCAGAGGGAATGCTTTCAACTATTCCTTATTCAGTATTATGTTGGCTGTGGTTTTGTCATAGATGACTTTTATTACATTAAGGTATGTCCCTTGCATGCCGATTTTGCTGAGCGTTTTAATCGTAAAGAGATGCTGGATTTTGTCAAATGCTTTTTCTGCATCTGTTGAGATGATCATGTGATTTTTTTGTTTTTAATTCTGTGTATGTGGTGTATCACATTTATTGACTTGCTTATGTTAAATCATTCCTACATCCCTGGTATGAAACCCACTTGATCATGGTGGATTATCTTTTTGATATGTTGTTGGATTTGGTTAGTTAGAACATTGTTAAGGATTTTAGCATCTATGTTCATCAGGGATATTGGTGTGTAGTTTTCTTTTTTGATTATGTCCTTCCCTGATTTTGATACTGGTGTGATGCTGATTTCATAGGATGAATTAGGGAGGATTCCTTCTGTCTCTATCTTGTGGCATAGTGTCAAAAGGATTGGCACCAATTCTTTGAATGTCTGGTAGAATTCTGCTGTGAATCTGTCTGATCCTGGACTTTTTGTCTTGGTAATTTTTAAATTACAATTTCAATCTCTCTGCTTGTGATTGGTCTGCTCAGGGTATCTGATTCTTCCTGATTTAAGCTGGGAGGGTTGTCTTTTTCCTGGAATTCATCCATCTCTTCTAAGTTGTCTAGTTTATGTGTGTAAAGGTGTTCATGGTAGCCTTGAATGATCTTTTGTATTTCAGTGATGTCAGTTGTAATAGCTTCTGTTTCATTTCTAATTGAGGTCATTTGGATTTTCTCTCTTTTTTTCTTGGTAAATCTCGCTGATGGTATATCAATTTCATTTACCTTTTCAAAGAACCAGCTTTCTGTTTCGTTTATCTTTTGTATTTTTTTGTTGCTTCAATTTCCTTTAGTTCTGCTCTGATCTTGGTTATTTCCTTTCTTCTGCTGGGTTTGGATTTGGTTTATTCTTGTTTCTCTAGTTCCCTGATGTGTGACCTTAGTATGTCAGTTTGTGCTCTTTCAGTCTTTTTGATGTGGGTGTTTAAGGCACTTTCCCCTTAGCACTGCCTTTGCTGTATCCCAGAGGTTTTGGTAGCTTGTGTCATTATTGTCATTCAGTTTGAAGAATTTTTTAATTTCCATCTTATTTTTGTTTTTGACCCAATGCTCATTCAGGAGCAAGTTATTTAATTTCCATGTATTTGCATGGTTTTGAAGGTACCTTTTGGAGTTGATTTCCAATTATATTCCACTGTTATCTGACAGAGTGCTTGATATAATTTTAATTTTAAAAAATGTATTGAGGCTGGTTTTGTGGCCTATCATATGGCCTAACTTGGAGAAAGTTCCATGTGCTGTTGAATGGAATGTGTATTTTGCAGTTGTTGGATGAAATGTTCTATAAATATCTGTTGAGTCCATTTTTTCCAAAATATAGTTTAAATCCATTGTTTCTTTGTTGACTTTCTATCTTGATAACCTGTCTAGTGCTGTCAATGGAGTATTGAAGTCCCCCACTATTATTGTGTTGGTGTCTATCTCATTTCTTAGGTGTATTAATAATTGTTTTATAAATTTGGGAGCTCCTGTGTTAGGTTCATATATGTTTAGGACTGTGATATTTTCCTGTTGGACAAGGCCTTTTACCACTGTATAACGCCCCTCTTTGTCTCTTTTAACTGCCATTGCTTTAAAGTTTGTTTTGTTGGATATAAGAATAGCTACCCTTACTCACTTTGGGCATCCATTTGCATGAAATACCTTTTTCCACCCCTTTACTTTAAGTTTATGTGAGTTCTTGCATGTTAGGTAAGTCTCCAGAAGGCAGCAGATAGTTGGTTGGTGAGTTCTCCATTCTGTGGTTCTGTATATTTTAAGTGGAGCATTAAAACATTCAATTTACATTCAATATTAGTATTGAAATGTGAGTTATCCTTCATTCATTGTGCTCTTTGTTGCCTGTGTATCTTGGTTTTTTTGTTTTTTGTTTTTGCTTTTTAGCTTGTACTTTTGTTTTATAGGTCCTGTGTGATTTATACTTTAAAGAGGCTCTGTTTTGATGTGTTTCCAGGATTTGTTTTGAGACTTAGAGCTCCTTTAAGCAGTTCTTGTAGTGGTGGCTTGGTAATGGCGATTCTCTCAGCATTTGTTTGTCTGAAAGAGACTGTATCTTCTCTTCATATATGATGCTTAGTTTCACCAGATACAAAATTCTTGACTGATAATTATTTTCTTCGAGGAGGCTGAAGATAGGGCCCCAGTCCTTTTTAGCTTGAAGGGTTTCTGCTAAGAAATCTGCTGTTCATCTGATAAGTTTTCTTTTATCAGCTTTCTGTCCCACAACTCTTAGGATTCTTTCTTTCATCTTAACTTTGGATAACCTGATGACAATGTGCCTAGGTGATGATCTTTTTGCGATGAATTTCCCAGGTGTTCTTTGTGCTTCTTGTATTTTGATGTCTAGGTCTCCAGCAAGGCTGGGGAAGTAGTCCTTGATTATTCCCCAAGTATATTTTCCAAGCTTTTAGAATTCTCTTCTTCCTCAGGAACACCGACTAGTGTTAGGTTTGGTCATTTAACATAATCTCAGACTTCTTGTAGGCTTTGTTCCGATTTTTTAATTCTTTTTTCTTTGTCTTTGTTTGATTGAGTTAATTCAAAGACCTTGTCTTCAAACTCTCCATTTCTTTCTTCTACTTATTCAATTCTATTGCTGAGACTTTCCAGAGAATTTCACATTTCTAAAACTGTGTCCAAAGTTTCCTGAATTTTTTATTGTTTTTTTTTTCTTTAAGCTATCTATTTCCTTAAATATTTTTCCATTCACTTCTTACATCATTTTTTTTTTTTTTTAATTCTTTGCGTTGGGCTTCACCTTTCTCTGGTGCCTCCCTGATTAGCTTAATAACTAACCTGGATTCTTTTTCAGGTAAATTAGGCATTTCTTCTTGGGTTGGGTCCATTGCTGGTGAACTAGTGTGATTTTTTGGGGGGTGTTAAAAAGCCTCATTTTGTCATATTTCTCTGGTTGCTTTTCTGGTTCCCTCATTTGGGTAGGCTCTGTCAGAAGGAAGGTCTAGGGCTGAAGGCTGTTGTTCGGATACTTTTGTCCCATGGGGTGCTCCCGTGATATAGTACTCTTCCCCTTTTCCTACGGATGTGTCTTCCTGTGAATCTAACTGCTGTGATTGTGGTTTCTCTTCTGAGTCTAGACACCCAGCAAGTCTATCCATCTCCAGGCTTGTACTGAGGGTTGTCTGCACAGAGTCTTGTGATGTGAACCATCTTATGGATCTCTCAGCTGTGTATACAAGTGCAGTATTCGGGGTGTCTCCAGGGTCCTGCAGGAGCCACCCACTTCCTTCAGAGGGTCTGTGGGTCCTCTCGGGATTGCTGGTTTGTTCTTGCAGTTCATACAGAGCTTCAATTCACAATGTGAGCTTCCACCTGCTGCTCTGTCTGAAGCTGCAGTGTAGTTCTGTCTCCTGTCTGCCATGATCTCCCGATCGATCCTTATCCAATTGCTTTTGACAATTGCAAAATATTGTGGCTCACCGAATTGGGCCTAAAATTTAAATTTTAAAATTATTTTCTAACTTTGCTTTTCAGAGGCTTAGGGTCCTCTGCGATGATAAGATTCCTCAACAATGCTCTACCACAGATAGAAATGGAGATGTGGAGAGGTGGGGAATAGTGGTGAAAGGGAAATATGAGCCTGACTTCTATTCAGGGACATCTATGGTGCTGTTGCTGAGTTCTTAAGCATTGTAGTTTAGTGCAATACAGGAAACACCGAGACTTGAATTATGAATTTGAGCTGAATTTCGCATTTGTCAATTACTACCTACTTGCTTTGAGTTCCAGTTTCCTCAAGTGAGCAATTTAGATCATGCACTAGATTGTATAATGCAATCTCTTAAATAAAATCCCTAAAGGAGAGTTGTACTTACCAATGCCATTGATATCAGGCTTGGCCTTGGGACTTTACTGTGCCCCATCTTATGGAAGGCAAATACATCTCACTCTGATTGAGTTGATGTATAACGTGACTTTGTCAATAAGATATGGACAGAATTGAGGAGTGCTGCCTCTAAGATATGGTGGTTCACCATATTTCTGCCTTTTCTTTGCCCAAAATCTGCAGTATGCCAAATAGTGGCTGCACAGTCACCACTGACTTGCAATGCAAACACAGAGGGAGCTAGAGATCAATGTTGGTTGTGGAAAGCCACTGGGATTTGAGGGTTATTTGTCACTAAAGAATAACTGTCTGTCCTGCCTGATAAGGATACTAAGACATGCATTGTTATCCTTGTATAGTTGTAGTGAGAAATCAAATACAGACACAAAATTGGAAGCTATTCAGTGAATGTAAAACACCTACCTTCTCCACAGCTTATTTCTTGAATATTCATTTTATATCAACCAGAATGTCAGTACCTCTAAAAAACCTTCAAATTATACAGCATTTGGAAGACTTAGAACTTATGCCCTGAACAATACCTTGTTTGCCAATAGTTTGAAAGTTAGAATTGTGTTAAGGGTGTGGCTTTGACAAATATAAGCTTTGTAAAATTAGGAAAACACTTAATTTCTCCAAGCCTCAGTAAAATTGTTGCCCTGCTCTGCTTTGAAGAGCAAAGGTTACAACTTTGTAAAAGTATTTGTTAACTCCTTAGAACCCTATCAGTGTTATTTTTCATGTTAAAAATTCTCAAGAAAAAGTAGCCAGAAAGATAAAACACTTAAAAATTGAAGACTGAAGAGTAAGCATTTTTTTTTAAAAAAAGGGAAATAATGTGTATTAAGGCTTACAAATAAATATATGACACTGTAAGTTGTAAATCAGACAAAAGTTAAAATGTATGAAATGTTAGATTATTTTTACTTCTAGAAGGCTAATCTTACATAGAAGCAGAGAGTTCCTAATCCTACTCGTGTAACCATCACTCTTTTACATCCCTTTGAGGTACTTCTGACATTTGAACAAATATCTTTCCAATAAATTATGGTTAAAAGGTACCAGAACATCATAGCCAGACGTACTTCACACTTCCTAGATAAAAAGGAAAGAAAAAAGAATACGATGCTTGTCATTTTCATGTCATGTGGCAAGAACAATATGTGAGTTTTGGGACTGGTGTTTCAAACTCAGCTTACCTCTAGAGCTGGAGTGGCACCAGTTTGCAGTGCTAGCCATTGTTCTATATGCTGTGGAAACCACAGTGAACAAAACAAATTCCCCACTGTTACAGAGCTTACTCTACTGTGGGATTGGAGATGGGGAGTTGAAAATAAAAAAATATATATATGACCTAAGGTAAATGCAGGGTTCAGATAATGGAGGGTTAGAGGAGCTATTGAGGAGTTCATCTGCTCTGAGAAGGCAATATATTTAATCAGAGATGAGGCAGTGAAGGGCATAGAAAAGTGCCCTGTAGATACATGGGGAAAAGTATGTGCTACACAGGGAATAGTAGGTAAAAAACAAGATAATATTTTGTGTGTGAGGAGCAGCAAAGAGGCCAGAGTGAAAAAGGGAAAAGAAAGGGTTGGAATCTGAGTCCAAAGAGGTAGCAGGAGATGCGGTACCTGAATGTCTTGCATTTGATTGCATGACTTCCAGATTTTAACCCAAGAACTGGGTAGCTATATCAGGATTTTGAGCAGAGAAGTGACAAGACCTAATTCAGCTTTTAAAGAGAGCACTTCAGCTGCTTTGTTTAGAATTGAATCCTGGGGGGAGGGGAGGAAGCGGAGATGTGAATGAAGTGGCTTGTGCAATAGTTCAGGTGAGATCTCGTTGAGACTCAGTGAGGAGTGGTTGTGGCAGAGGTTGCGGGCAGACTTTGCATATATGTTGAAGGTAAGGCACAGATAAGCTAATGAGTTAGACGTGGGGCTTATGAGAACAAGATAGTGATGTCTCCAAGTTTTAGGCCTGAGCAGCTAAAAAGTACAGTGCTGTCATTTACTTTGTTGGGGAAGCCTGCAGATGAGAAGGTTGGGTGGATATCTATCACGAATGTCTAGGATTTGGAATTTCAGAGATGTCCCCCAGCCCACACATGATACCTAGGGAGAAGATTCAAAGACTCTCACACCATGTATTGTCTGTTACTCCTAATTTCTGAGTCCTCTTGCATTTCTGAGTGACTGTTTTATATGTGACCTTTACAACAAGATGGAACACCCAATGTATCCCTTCATCCAACATAGGATTGCTGTTCACTGTGCCATGTTAAGTCATAAATTTCTACTTACAATTAAACATGTATTTTGTTTCTCCAACCAGACATTAAATACCTCAGCATATGAAATCAAGTCTTATAACTCTAATTATATATAGAATATTGCCAACCATCTAGTTATGGTCAGTACATCCTTGTGCCTGTTTGATTTAAATTTGCTTATCTCTGGAAAGGATTATATATATTTAAGTTACAGAAATACAATATGACAGAGCATCCCTCTGGTGAAAAATGAAGGCAAATTGAAGTGATGTGGTTCAGGATAATTTTGGTGGATGAGTATTTCAAGCTACGAAGCTTCCTTCCTTTTATGCTTCATTTCTGTCTGCTTTCCCACAAGATCCAGTGTGAGGTTCATTTTTGCTGCTGAGTTCATAGTTACAATGATAATGATAATGATTATCATCATAATAACAGTACAATATAGCAGGACCAAAAAGGGTGTTATAGCACTGTAGCAGAATCTGTATCCCAGCTGTGCCTACATAGTTTGAATTTGGGGGAGAAGGACCTTTTATTTAGGGAATAGACATTTTGGTTATGAAAGGGTGAGCACTCCAGGCATGCTTCATGCCAGGCCCTTGACAATTGTTTTTCTAAGTGCTTAGAACACCAATTCCCCAGACGTAGGTACTACATTCAGGTCACTGCACAAGTGACACACACCTACCCAGAAGACCTTTCTTGATCATCTTATGCAAAATCATATCCAATCCTGCTCCCCTAGTATCCTATATCCCTGCATGTTTATTCTTAGTAGTAGTTATAAACATCTGATTTGTTATAAATTAGTATTTATCTGTTTACCTTTCTACAATATTTACTCCTTGGCATAGTCTTATATACTGGTATATGCTTAGCCACCAGAAAAGTGCCGATATGAACTTAGTATTTGCCAAATGAAGAGCTAAATGACAAGTAAGTGTCAGGATGGGAAAAGCTGGACAAAGAAGCTGTAAACTACTTTGAAAAAAAAATTTTTTTTTAACTAGGGGATAAGCAGGGTCTCTGGAAATTACTTGAAAGTAAGTAATCATTTGCTTTCTTTGGGGTAGCCCATAAATTTCGTTTCAACTGTCTTAGAGACTGGAAGGAGTAAGGGTTTCCTTCCTTATAGCACTAGATTTTAAATGACAGGTAAGAAATTATGCATTCAGGATATATTTGTTTCAGTTTCTTACAATGCCTGCCACCAAGGCCAGTAGAAGTTTCAGTGACTTTCTGGTAGGCAAGATGTTCTTGAATCTGAAGTCTCCACACTTACCCCAGTGTATTTCCTTTGTGGTATTGTTGTTTCCTACACGAGCACTGGCAGACATCCCTCCATGCTTCCCACAAGACACAGCCTTGCTCTCTGCTTACCACCTAGTTGGTCAGGGTTGCAGTCCCCTTTTTCATTTCATTACAGTCTCCTCTATTATCACTGCAGTGACTCAAACATTAGTTTTTTGTTCTTAATTTTAAGAAAAATCTTAACTGTCACTTAATACCAAGGCCACTTTACCCAAATGAAAAAAATAATAATAATTTCAATTTCAAAAAGGGACCTTCCTACTTTCTGTGAATTCTTGGTGAACATCATTATTCTTCTGTTCTATGATTCTTCTGTTCTATGATTTTTGCACATTCTATTTTCATAAATCCTGGTCAGTTTCTCTACTCTACTCCAGTTAAGTTGTTTCAGGCTAAGTACCCCTTAACAACAGTGGGCATCAGGGAGCTGGGCTAGGAAATCGGGAACCCTGTGAATGGAAACAGCTATAGACAGCTATTGAATCTGGGGGAGAAGGACCTTTTATTTAGGGAGTAGACATTTTGGTTATTTATTTATTTTATTTAGGGAATAGACATTTTGTTTTTCACATAATTCCCTAGAGTAAGCTGTGTTTACAATAGTATTTGCTAAGAACTACAGATTGATTTAAAAGTAAATGGAAGGAGAGGCTGTGGCCCCATGTTTTGAATCAAATTAGATTACTGAGCACAGTAGCTGCATGAAGAACAGCAGCAAGTCCAACAAGAGCGATTTTAGACGTATAGAAAATTAGATGGCGGAGAAGGGGGTCAAGAGGAAATCCTGGCAAGTGGTACACACTGGCTAAAGGTCATCAGATGTATTTGAAGGAGGACACTGGACTCCTGTTCCGCAAGGAATTAGGGTACTGAGTTATGGGGAATAACCCAAGAAGATGAGAAAACTAAGAAACATTCAAGTACCAATAACAACAGTTAGTCATAACTCCATTTATTAGCCTGTGCCAGGCACTGTACTAATATATGTCATGAATTCTTTCCTTGAATCTTCACAGAAACACCAAGCAATAAATACTCTACTTCCATCTCCATTTAACTGGCACAGGCTTAGTAGAAATCTGAAGGTTGTCATTTATTTGTGTTTGGTTGGCATTTCTTTGAGCTGTTCCAGGATGGATATGATCTTCAGGAGTGAGGAAAC
This sequence comes from Macaca nemestrina, assembly GCF_043159975.1. Taxonomy (NCBI): domain Eukaryota; kingdom Metazoa; phylum Chordata; class Mammalia; order Primates; family Cercopithecidae; genus Macaca; species Macaca nemestrina. The sequence goes on along the minus strand of NC_092131.1, from coordinate 22,022,080 downwards.
TCATACTTATCGATTTGCTGAAGGGCTGCAACAAAGTCACCATCCCAGTGAGAAAATATTATTGTCTTGGCACAGGACAAAAGCTAATGTATTCTTGTTTGGCCATGGAGAGCTCAACTATGCATCTTATGTTTCCATATATGCAAATAATTCCACTGAAGTCAAAGTTGGAAGCAGACTGGTTTGCAGTTTCCCATGTATTTTAACAATTAAGGGCATGTAAAGGGTCTGGCCAAAAAAAATGTTTTTACTATTTATACGTACCCTTGAATGTTCACAGTGGATACTGTACACAATCCAAAAAAGCATTTAAAACAATGAATATTCAACTACATTAGCTTTACTTGACAGAAAACCAATACAAATTGAATAGAACCGAGGCCGTTAGGTCTAGAATTTGATCTCTGCTCCCATTTGTCTACATGATTTGGCCCATTTTCTTTGCCTTTCCTCAGTCATTCCTCTACTTTAATTTTTCCATTTTAAGATGTTTTTGTACACTTAGTATTGATCATTCTCCATTGATATTAAACTCTTCATTTATTTGTCCTTCACTTAAACATAGACCTCCAAATGACTTGAGGCCATGTCGATAATTAAGAACCCTAAGAATAAAATTCTTCTTTAATCATTAGACTATGTTCTATTCAATCAGGAGAAAAGTAGCCCTTGTTTTTCCTTTTTATTTATTACATATTGCTTCTCCTAGTTCAGAGCCAAGTATGCATTTTGAGGGTCTATGAAATCAGCTGGATAAGTGAAGAAAAGGTCAATGAATACCGGAGTTGGCACACTAGCTTTGGGAAAACGCATGTCTTAGCTATGCTCTCTTATCTCTAAACCTCAAACTTGTCCTCAAAGGAATTCATGTCTTGGGTAATGCATAAGGGAGAATGGATTAAATTACTTCTAACATTTATTTTAACATTAGTTTTCTAGATTCTGAGGTTCTGCTATATATAGTGATTATTTGAGGTAACACTAAATGCTATATAGATAAACAAAATATAAGCTAATTTTCACTCACACAAGTGTTCAGTATGGGTGTTCAGCAATTGAACTGTTACGTGGTGATTGAAGATCCTAGGTTTATTTCGTCATGTCGTTCTATCATCCTTTATGTTATTTGACTACTCCATGTTTAGGTGGAAGGTAGAGTAGAGGTGTGGAGATGGCTTGTATTATTTTCACTCAAAATCTGTCATCAAGAATCAGTCACCAGATATACTGAGATTCAAGTATTCCTGGGAAATGCATTCCCTTGCTAGGTAGCTGCTTCTTATAATTGAGTTACACCTAAGTGTTAGAGGGTTGAACTTCATAGCATCTCTTCATACCATCATTCTATAGAATTGCTCTATAGAAGGGGAACATAAATCTTTAAACAGTTTGTTTCCTGCACTACATATAAATGATAATTTGGGGGTATAAAATATCAGAATTGATTTTTTATATTTATTTTATTTTTATTGACCTAGACAGTATAAATACTCTCTTTGACCTAAAGATCAATAAAAAATAAATCCTATTCAATTTTTAGTGACATAAATTCATACTATACTAGGTATAGAAAAAATGAAAAAGGTGAATTAACCCACAATGGTTTCCGTAAGATGAAGAAATAAATTTAAACCAGGGAATCATTCTCAAAGTCTGGCATTGATTTTCAGGAAAACTTAGGTCTATTTATAGACTTTGACACTTCTTTTAAAAAATTATAATAATAAAAAATCTCTTAATTTTTTATTCAAATATTGAAAGATAAGAAATAATTTAGAGAAACATTGCACTAAAAATGGAATATATCTAAAATTTTGTATGTCAGGACCTACTAAGATGATCAGTGTGGACATATCTCGTAAGTTGATTAGAAACACATTAGAGTGGAACACTCTGGATTGGTTTTAGCAAAATAAACAGAAAGAAAAGATCCGCAAGCATTTGAACAGTCAATTGTAAAGACCTTAAGATTAGCTCATTCCACAATTCATAAATAGGACCTACCGTTCTTAGCGCAGGCCATCCCTTAGAGCAATGGAAAAACATTTCTATTTTATGTTTGTTTTCTGAACTGTGGTTGCTTTCAGGTATTCTACTGAGGCATCTCTAAAAATATAGAAGGAGGACAATAAGACTGCTCTTTGAACGTTGAACTTTTAGATCACAAGCAATGTTGACATATAAAAAGCAATGTAAAGAGATGGTGTATATAGTTCCACCCTTTAAGATTAGGTGTAACTCAATTAAATGTGTTAATATATCTAAAGAAAGAATATGCTTATCAGAAATGGAAATGGACAGCCATGAAAACATAGAAAAGGGAATGAGAGAAGCAGTGTGTAAAGGTTCCAGCAAAGCACTGGTATGGGAGAAGGCACTGTATTCAGTGATTCCAGTGGGTGCCATCCTGCCCAGAGCCAACTCAGGTCAAGTTCTTTTAGCCTGGCCAACTGATGACTTGGGATCTGACCTCATACTCAACAAAAAGGGACCTAAGTAAGATTGTAAGATTGTGATTCCTGAGTGATTGATGAGGACAAGATACACAGATCATGCTGACAGGTGTATACCAGGCTTTGAGATTGTCATTTTCTCATAAAATAGTAATTTTTTGCTGACTTATAAATCAGTCTTGGTTAATGAATGCATTCTTGCTGTTCGGAGAAAATAAAATTTAGAGTCTGTAAGTTTAAAAGCTAGTTTCTGGCCTACAATAAATGTACCAAGTTAATGAATGACAAATTCCCATGTAGGGTCTTTAGAAAATAGTTTACTTGCTTTTCTCAAGTGGATTCAAGTCTCCTCTATTATCACTGCAGTGACTCAAACATTAGTTTCTTGTTCTTAATTTTAAGAAAAATCTTAACTGTCACTTAATACCAAGGCCACTTTACCCAAATGAAAAAAATTATAATAATTTCAATTGAATAGATCAAGAATGCCAATAACATGTGCTGCCAACTTCACTCGTCATTCAACTTTAGTCTTTAGAAAAATGTAAATTACCACTAGGCATTATTTACCAATGAATACATTCATGAATATATTTTGTTCACTATGCAAAAGCAAATAGCAGCAATAACTATAATATTTTACTCACATTTATCCATAAAGCAAATGTTTACTTTATTGTCAGTTACCTTGCTTGGTTCACACACACACCAAATATATTAAGCAAAGTTGCTAATTTTTAGCAAAACCATTATTGTATCAGTGAAAGTAAACATTCTTATAGTGGCTTTTACTGTGTTGAAATAGAACCAACCTTTCTGAGTTATAGTAGGATCCGATTACAGACACCTCTAGCTGTCAGGGACCTCATGTGGTTTAGGGACTACTCTGGATTCTGAAGCCTGAATTTATGCCACAGAGGAGAGAGAAAGTCAATGTAACCACAACGTATACTATAAAATGCCTGTACTGAGCTGAGCACTCCCATGTCAGAGCTGAGCATGTGTCACAGATAAAGCCTAGACTTGTGTCCCCAATCCAATTATCCTTATCATTACGGGGAACCCAACTCCCTCTAACTTTTCATCACTCCTAGTCACCTAAGAGACCCACACAGGTTCATTTGCCAAGAATGTCAGAGTTTTTATTTTCATGCTGATGGAAATCAAATGTAGTCCCTATCCATTCCATCTAAAACACTGGTGAGGTCAATATTAGAACAGTGGTGGTCAAGATATCTCTTGGCTCTAATTTATATGGCCTGAATTTTGAAAATCTAAACACTCAATGCAGGAAATTCACACGTGGTCTTAACTATCAGGGAAACATAGTGAAGCAGCCTTCAGTTGGATTCACAGAGACCCAAGTGCTAATCCTGACTGTGCCTTTCTTGTGTTATTTATAAAATTAGCTGGAAATTGACTTTGGTTCTCAAAGTTTTCACTATCAACAATCTCTTGTTACTTCTTCTCCACAGTTTGAATGAATTTGTCTAACAAAATGAATTAAGAGGAAGTTGCATAGGAGGTAAGGGATGAGGGGGTAAGAACTATTGAGTATCTGCCATACCATACACAGTGCCTGTCTACTAGCTGTTTTATACCCATGGTAACCTTATAAGGTAGGTGTGCTTATCCCCATTTATGGAAAAGAAAGCTCAGTATTAAAGGAGCCTAACTGTAGAAAGCTAACACATAGTCCCAGGGCTATGTGACTCTGAATCGTTATTATTATTTTTTTCACAACACAAATTTGAAAATGAATTAAGTAAATGGTCATAATGATTTGTATTTCAATTTTATGATCAAAGACAAGAATTACTATGATTTAGAATTTCTAATCAGCACATGATAATAAATTCCATGGTGAGAAGGAGGCCTGAATGATTGTACGTGCTATAAAACACCCTCGGTAGGTCTCGAATTATTGAAGAGGGTAAAAAGAGATGATCCAAAGGAAAGAAGGTGGTGTCACAGATGAGGCTGGTCAAGGGGAACACCTATTACAAATGGAGGGCTTCTAAGTTTTGAGCGTGAAGGAGAGATCAAGAGCATGATCTGATTTGTACTTCAGAGAAGATGCTGGAAACCAGAAGGTCAATAATTAGTCTTCCGATAGATAGTGCAGGAGATAATGAGATTTTCAATAAATTCAAGTGATTAGCCTACATATACTTATCTTGGGAAAAATACACTCATTTAGTTAGGTTTTTGAAACACTAAAAGAGCTTATATTGGGGAAATTGGCTAACACCCTTTTTAATAAACACTTTTCATTTTTAGATGATTATAGACTCATAGAAAGTTGTAAAGAAATGTACAGGAGGTATGATAAACCATTTATCCAGCCACTCACAAGTTAACAAATCATACAACTATAGATAATATCCTTTTGAGGGCTGGGCACGGTGCCTCACTCCTGTAATCCCTGCACTTTGGGAGGTCGACGTGGGTGGATCACCTGAGGTCAGGAGTTCGAGACCAGCCTGGCAAACATGATGAAACCCCATCTCTACTAAAAATACAAAAAATTAGCTGGGCATGGTGGAACATGCCTGTAATCCCAGCTAACCAGGAGGCTGAGGCAGGAGAATTGCTTGAACCCGGGAGGCAGAGGTTATCGTAAACCGATTTCACACTATTGCACTCTAGCCTAGGCAACAAGAGTGAAACTACATCTCAAAAAATAATAATAATAAAATTAAAAAGATAATACCCTTTCAAAAGAAAAAATACGTTTATCCATACTTTACCTTGTATACCAAATTGATTATAATTCCAAAGTGGTTACGATCATAACTTCAAATTATGCAATAATACCTAGGAGAAAATACATTCTGGCCGGGCGAGGTGACTCACGCCTCTAATCCCAGCACTTTGGGAGGCCAAGGCAGGTTGATCACCTGAGGTCAGGAGTTCAAGACCAGCCTGGTCAACATGGTGAAATCCTGTCTCTCCTAAAAAATACAAAAATTAGCCAGGCATGGTGATGCACACCTGTAATCCCAGCCACTCTGGAGGCTGAGACATGAGAATTGCTTGAACCTGGGAAGTGGAGGTTGCGGTAAGCCAAGACTGCGTCACTGCACTCCAGCCTGGGTGACAGAATGAGACTCTGTCTCCAAAAAAAAAAAAAAAAAAGAAAAGAAAGAAAGAAAAGGAAATACATACATAGTTATGGACTCTTGGGTTTCAAAATAACCTGTTAAACATCACACAAAAAGCAAACACTATAAAAGAGAAAAAGAAAGCTAAAATAATACATCTGTTTGTTGAAACTTCTGTATGTTTAAATGCAGACAACTAACTAGACAAATAAAAAATAAAAAATCTGGTTTCTGGACACAAACCTGAAATCCATATGCTATTTCAGGATCTATCATAGGCAATCCCAAAAGCTTCCCTGGCAGGACTCATAGAGGAAAATGGTCCCCCCTACACCAGACTTGGTGTACAGCCAACACACTGCAGTCTCAGAAGGGAGTTTCAGTCAAGAAGTTAGGCCTCCCAGACAGCCGTGTTCCCACTGGACATTCTAGAGAGAAGGAAGGGTCACCTAGAGGGGCTCAAGTCAATCATCACCCAAACACAATTAAAATACAAATGGCAAATCTGCTATGGAGGAGGTTCTTTAAATTTTGAGGGGTGATGGGTCAGAGTGTTTCCAAGGGAGTTTCTCTTCAAGGGAGTCTTCACCTAAGGAAGTTGAAACTTTGAAGACATTCCCTAGTAAATAAGCAGAAGAGAAGAGGAAAGATCAGGCCAGGCAATTGGCAGAGCAGGAACAGAGGACTGGCAGTGGAAGAGAGCAAGGAGAAGGCCACTGGAGGATCAGCTGATGTTCCAGAGCACAGATAGGAAGGGTGAGTGGATTTGCAAGTGCAATATGGTGCTAAGGAGATGGGTAGTGACCAAATTGTGTAGCTGAAAGGGATACAATATGATATGTCCAGAAAGTCGAGATAGTAAACATCTCAACATTTCCTAGCAGGTAAAAAAATTAGGATCAGTTTTGAGTGACCATTTGAGATACCTGGATTCCAAAGACCACAAAAGACGAAGGAGTTAGATCTACATACATTTTCCATAACACATTGTGGACTCCTCTTACTCTGAGTCAAAAATCCAAATGTCAAAATGTGGTCAATTTACTGTATAATCAAGTTTTAAGTTATAGCTTATTATGCAAAGGTAGATCAGTTTGCATCAATTCCACTCAGAAAATCTATTGCTGATTCCCCAGCAATCGAAGGGTAAAACTCTTTTTTATTTTGTTTCAATTCAGTGCCCTGTTACTACTCTTGAATCATCTTCCATCCCTCTTAATACATTCCTACAAAACTACTTGAAGCTCTCCCAGCGGGCTAACCTTTCCTTATACGGCACTGAGCTTTTGTTCACGTCTTTCATGGCCTCTCCTTTCACCTCCAAAGAAATACTTAGCTCTGCTTCCACTCAGGTAATTGCTAGCATCACCTTTTACTCATTCACAAAATCAATCCTCCTATTTTATTTTCTTTATACATTGTATTATAATTTTAAAAAAATTGTCGCACTCCACAAATCTGTGATGGTATGAGGAAAAATACATATTTCTGTATTTATTTCAGTAACCATGCTTATCATGATGCCTGCCACATATTCTAAATGAATGAAGCATATCTGTGCATATAATAAAAATATGTTCCTTGGAGTGGTCAATTCAATGAATTCCTGTTAGAATACTATAGGAAGCAGAGAAATTTTGATTGATGATGCCCTATGGGTTGTCTTTTAATGACTCCATCTAAGTCTATTTCAATAATTTTATTCTTAAACTAAATCATACATTTTATTTTTTAGCCATTTCCTTTGTTTATTTTTGTGGCCATTGTGTTTTCATGTGCATCGCCAGACTTCAGCTTCTTGAGGAAAAGACCATGATTGCCTTATCTTCACACTCTCAGGTAGAACGAACAATAGAACCTCACATACTGTGGAAGCTCTTTAGTTATTTATCTCTTTTGAAAAACAATAAGATGGTTTTAAGTGTGGATTCTATGACATTTTACCGAATTATTCTCATAGCTCTTGCTTGTAGGATTGACTCTCCACATAAGAGCATGTTCTCTTCCTAGTCCCAGAGCCAAGCTGAAGTGGAAATTTAACTCTGATTTCGATCTTGACATCCCTGCTTTGGCTGTTCTTAATAAATGCAGTTGTTATTTCTAAGCCAGTTGTTGTAATTATATTTTTGTTGGCTTTCTTTATTATATTTCTTCTCCAGATGGTCCACAATTTAGGTTTTTGGCTTCCCTCCTAATATCAAACTATAGGAATATTACACCATCTTCTTTTAAAAACAAATCTCAATTGGTTTCTTATTTGCCAATGGCTAGAACTTGAAAAGTTCTTCTCCTGGGGCGCTTCATATCTCAATGATTTCATTATGGAAGAGAGTCCCATGGGAGATCATGTTTTTTATTTCAGTCTGAACAACGTTCTGCCAAAACTCTGATACCATGGATTAGAATTTGACATCCTTACTTTTTATATAAAACATATAAAAACATTCTCCACTGGAAATTCTGCTGAACTGAGACTCATGAACTACCTGACTCATGACATTAACTGGAAAACAAGGCCATTCTTTATAAAACAGGCAAGAATAATGATGTGCGGTGTGAGGCTTTGAAGAGTTTGCAGCTGAAATACAAAGGCATTTTGAGTGCATACCTACGTTTTAAAAACTTCTATGTCCATGTGCATTTGTTTAGCACAAAGAAGGTCAGTGCATATGTATCAATTCTCTGTGCTTCAGCTTCCTTTTCTTTTAAAACAGAAATAATAATGGTACTCATCTCATTTTTCCCCTGAGAATGAAATGAGTTAATGCATGTAAAGCACTTTTATTTTTGCTTCATCAAAATAAAGCTCAGTAAATGTTAGCTATTATAATTGTTAGCCGTAGTTGTAGTAGTATATATTTGCATGTGATATACTGTGCTATTAACTATGTTTTCATTAAATGCTAGCTATAGACACAACAGTGTTTATAGGTAATTAGTGGGATTTGCCTTTGGCTATTATCTTTCCACCTCTCTTTTAAAGAAAATGAATAGTAACAACCAGAATGACATACCGTTTTTCACCGGGTCAGTTAATTTTACTTAGTCCACGAACAGCAATGCTTCAGGTTTAAACACTACATTTAAAACCCTAACAATTTAACAGTGAAGGAATAGCTGGAAAATTAATGAACATTTCTAAAAGAAAAAAAAAAAAAAAAAAAACAAGAAAGTGCATGAAAAAAAATCTGGGAGAAGGATTTCTTGTTACTGTTAATAACATCCTGACATCTCGTAATTTCCCTTTAGAACTATTTGTCTTCATGGCTAGAGACAAATTTCAGTCATTCGAAGCTATGACTCGGTCTCATTTTGTGTAATATAATCTGCCGTAGGTGACTATTATAGTGACTATGAAGCATCCAAGCCAGTCATATTCACCAGTAAACATCCAGCCACTAGCGTAGTACCTGGTCCATTTAATGAGCTGGAATTCAGTCAATACTTGTGGAATGCAAGAGTAAAGGAGTGAATGCAAAAATAAATAAATAGCATATAATTCTAACTGTTTACACATTTCACGAATTTGAAAGGTTAACTATATAGTTCTGCACCTTAACTAAAGCACCTGGAGAACTTAAAAAAAAAATCCTGACAATTTGTGCCCCAGAACAATTAAATCAGGATCTCTTGCTTGTAGGATCCAGGCATCAGCATCATTTTAGATCTTTCTAGGTGTTTTCTCCAGGCAGCTAATGTTGACCAACCACTGACCTGGACGAAGACTAGTGAAGCACAGTGAATGTGACCCAAAAGAATGACTGATGTATGTTGAGCTTGGCACTTTAGACCTCTGGGCCATCTGACAGACATCTATACAATAGAATACCATTCAGTCTTCACAGAAAAGGAAATCCTGCCGTTTGTGACACCTTGGATAAACCTGGAGGACATTATACTGAGTGAAATAACCCAGACGCAGAAAGGCATATACTGTATGATCTCACTTATGCGTGGATTCTAAAAAGTCAAATTCACAGAAACAACTAGAAGAATGATGTTTGCCTGGGGCTAGGGAGTGGGAGAAATGGGGAGATGTTGATGAAAGGATAAATGATACAAAATTTCAGCTATAAGATGAATTAGTTCTGGGAATCCAAGGTACAGCATGGGTGGTGATGGATATGTTAATTAATTGGATTGAGATAATAATTATGATATATCTATATACACATATATATCAAATCATCATGTTTTGATGCCTTGAATATTTATGGTCTTTATTTGTCAAATAAAAAAAAAAGGAAAAGAAAAAGAATGACTGAGGCAAAGAAATAAAAACTTGCCCCATGTGTCAACATTATTGCTGATGAATTTGGTTTCAAATTATTTTACAAAGTATATTTATATCTAAATGCCCAAATCCTCAACCTCCATATTTTAGGAGTAATGATTACTTAAAGCCATATATTTAAAATTTACTCACTGCAGTAGGGCAGTCCTCACACCACTGAAGCAATAGTTTGCCATTTGCACTGATGCATGAAACCCTGCTCTGTGCTCCTCTTTGCATTCAAAGGGAGCTTAGCTTATGGTTTTCGACACCTGTTGACTTAAGGGGCCATGCTTTGTTTTCTGTGGCATTTTCTAGTCTAACAAATTTAACAATAATAGTGAAAGCAAACAGAAGTAGACAAATCTTACTTCTGAGCAGAAGTCAGACTGCCACCACCTGCTGCCCCTTTCCAGGTGAAGAGATTCACTTGCCTCTCATTCTTAACATCTCTGTCTTGTCCATATTTTCTAATTCCTATTCTGAGAAAAGAAATGCAGCATATTTCTAAGTTAGCTCAGTAAGACTTTGGGGTTTAGATCACATGGCTTCTTCTTTCGTTAATTCAAGAAATATTTACTGAGTGAGCTTCATTATGCTACAACCTTTCTCAGGCTCTCGGAATAGAGTAATAAATAAAATGAGCAAAACATCAAAATCCCCTGCCCTATGGAGCTTACATTCTAGTGGGAGAGAAGGACAATCATGAAGGTGAATTATTATGACACATAATATTCAAGATAGTAAAATGAACCAAAGAGAAAAATAAAGCAGAGCAAGGAGATAAAAAGTATTAGTGGGTATATGGGCAAATGGTCCCTGAAATTTGATGGAGGACAACTAAATAAGTCTTCACTGAGGAAAATGGCATTGTAGTGAAACTCTGAATGAAATTGGGAGACAAATTATATAGATATCTGAGGAGTGACCGTTCCTGGTAATAGCAATAGCAGGTGCAAATGCTCTGGGGTGGGAGTATGCTGGAATTTTCAAAAACATAAGAAAATCAATGTAGCTGGAGCAGTCAGTAAGGAAAAGATTACTAGGAGATATGTCAGAGGAATAGCAATGGGAGAGCAGCTCATGTCATCTTTATAAATAGGACTGGTTTCTACTATGGGGAAGAAGACTGGAAGTCTCTGGAAGTTTGGGTGTGTGTTTAGTTTTCCTCTTAGGAAAGCCATTATTCTAACTTTTAACACCATAGTTTAGTTTTGCCTGTGTTTAAATTGTATAAAATTGGAATTACCTATTTTTTTTTTTTGTATTTGGCCTCTTGTGCTCATTATTAGGTCTTTAAAATCTGCCTGTAATATACATGCAATTGTAGTTCATTCATTAATATTAGTGTATAGTATTCTATTGAATACATAGGCCATTATTTTTGTATCCATTCTACTAATTAAAAATATTTGAGTAGATTTAAGGGCATATTGAGAGTATACAATGTTATGTACATTCTTGCTGATATTGAGAGTGTACAATGTTATGTACAGTCTTTTAGTGAACTTATTTCCATGGGGTATATTTGCTAAGAATATTCCTAGAATTTTGGGTTCATAGGTATGTATATAACCAGTTTTAGTAATGGATGCATTTTAGAGGTTTGGCATTGCCAACCAAATGCCTGGGAAGCCCCAAAGCAGAGCAGTAAGTGTGGGCAGGTTGGCAGGAAACAGAGATGGAGAGAGTGATTGTCATGTTAAGGAGCCAAGTTGGTCTGATTTAGTAAGTAATCGATGGCCAAAGAAAATTTTAAGAGGTAAGTCACATAATTGGGATTACTGTTGAAAGGATCATCCTGTCATTCTGGAAGTGATATGGAGAAAGATTTCAAAGGAACAACCAGTTAAAATGCAGCTGTAGCTGTCTGAAGAAGAAAAGATAAGAGTCTGATCTATGGCAGTTGCAATAGAGACAAGGAGGATGCAAACTTTGGGAAAAACTTAGGAGGTGAAATACAAGTCTTAGTAATGGATGGATGTCGGGGCAGGTGAGTAGAGAATGTGGTCAAGATTCCCTGCACTTTATCTTGGCTGCTACGCAGATTCAGTACTCAAAACAGAGACAGACCATAGAAAAGGAAATATCATTTCAGAGAGGAATTAATTAGTGCAGTGTTGGACATGCTGAACTCAACATGTTGGAACATGAGCTGAAGTCTAACAGGTATTTGGATACAAAAATTTCCTAGCGGCTGGGTGCGGTGGCTCACGCCTGTAATCCCAGCACTTTGGGAGGCAGAGGCAGGCGGATTATGAGGTCATGAGATCGAGACCATCCTGGCCAACGTGGTGAAATCCCCGTCTCTACTAAAAATACAAAAATTAGGGGGGCATGGTGGTATGTGCCTGTAATCTCAGCTACTTGGGAGGCTGAGGCAGGAGAATCACTTGAACTGAGGAGGCAGAGGTTGCAGTGAGCTGAGATCATGCCACTGTACTCCAGCCTGGGTGAAAGAGTGAGATTCTGTCTCAAAAAAAAAAAAAAAAATCATAGCTGGGCGTGGTGGCACACACCTGTAATCCCGGCTATTCAGGAGGCTGAGTCAGGAGAATCACTTGAACCTGGGAGGCGGAGGTTGCAGTAAGCTGAGATGGTGCCATTGTGCTATAGCCTGGGTGACAGAGAGAGACTCCATCTCAAAAAAAAAAAAAAAAATTGAAATCAAAGATTATGGTCTAACTATAGAGGGAGATTTACAAATCATCAGTGTAAGTTTCTTTCAGAAACCATGCGGGTGCTGAGGTGACTTGAAAGAGTTGACAGAGTGAGAGGAGCCATAGCCTAAGTGTAGAAATCTAAGGAACCACCACAATCACAGGGTGGGCAGGGGAGGAGGTTCACACAAAGACAGAGAGGGCTGGTGGGGGTGGAGGTAAGAAAGTTGAGAGCTTTAAAGAAACAAAGGTACTGATAAATGAAGCAGAGAATAGATCCATGTAAGAGTGTGGCTGAAAAATAGCCACTGCATTAGACAGTTTAGATGCTGTTGCTGACGTTAGTGACTCAAGTACTTTGCTGCAGTTTTAGGGGCAGAAGCCAATTAAAGGTCGAAAGGGAGGACATGATTAAGTAGAATGGAGTAAAGTCTTTCAGATAGTTTATAGAAAAAAGATTGAGAAATGCAGAGATAGAAGGAGATAAGGAATCTAGTTATGTTATTATTATTATTTTTAGAGATGGGTTCTCTCTATGTTGTCCAGGCTGTTTCAAACTCCTGTACTCAAGTGATGCTCTCGTCTTGGCCTCTTGAAGTGCCCAGATTATAGATGTGAGCCATAAGTTTTATTATTCTTTTTATTTTAAACTTAGCATCAGGGAACATAAGGGTGTTTCAGAAAATGAAAGGAAGGCATGAATCAGAATTGCATGAGAAACTAAAATTACAAGAAAGATAATTGGAAAGGCTGAAGAAATAGTCATCAAATGCTGTGACTGTGGTCATTGTTATCAGTACCCAGATCTTTCTTTCCATCATGGTCCTCATCAATCTCTTTTTACATGAGACTAACTTCACTTATGAACATTACCTGTCTAGGACCCTGTAAGAATTTAAATTTGTGGGCCTGGCGCGGTGGCTCATGCCTGTAATCCCAGCACTTTGGGAGGCCAAGGCAGGCAGATCACTAAGTCAGGAGATTGAGACCATCCTGGCTAACACGGTGAAACCCCGTCTCTACTAAAAATACAAAAAAATTAGCCAGACATGGTGGCGGGCGCCTGTAGTCCAGCTACTTGGGAGGCTGAGGCAGGAGAATGGCGTGAACCTGGGAGGCGGAGCTTGCAGTGAGCTGAGATCGCGCCACTGCACACTACAGCCTGGACGACAGAGTGAGACTATCTCTCAAATAAATAAAAATTAAAAAATAATAATAATTTGAATTTGCTACTTTTCTCCTAATCATATTACAAAGTATAATGATAATAATATGAACAACACATAAAATCAATTGAGTACATCCTATGACCCAAACACTGTGTACGTGTTTTATACATTGTCTATAATTGGGAAACAACTATTCAAATCAGAAAGTATTTACCTAACTTACAGAACGGAAACTGAGGCTCAGAGTGGTGTCAATAAATGGTCTTAGGCAACACTGAATAAATACCTAACGGGGATTTAAACCTAGCTCTGTCTGAACCCCAAGTCTATATTCTTTACACTAGATCAGGCTGACTCCCATAATATTTATATTTAAATTTGTATGTCATCTTCATAAAGATCTGAGAGCGACCAGTCCCTTTCTGAGCTGTTGAAGGAGACAGAGCTGGTTGTATGCAATGCATCTGCTTTTATGTCCTGAGAGTGACGAGTAAGCGATCTATAACACTAATTGTCCCTTGGTGCACTAAAGCAGATTCAACTCCAATATATCAAAGAACAGTTTCTCTGTCCCTTCAAACCATCCAAAGGGAAGTATTTGATGCATGTCTTTTGTGAGCATTCCTTATTTCTAGTTATTAAAGAGAAAGGCAGAAAGATTGGCCATTTGAGGTGTCTCTCTAACAAAGGACGCTACTAGCCTTAAGATGTAATAAAGCATTGTATGACATTTATGGCCTTAGTTTATTTGAGTTAAGCTTGGCTGAATTTTAGCTAATATACTTTACAAACAATCTGTATTTTAAGTAAGTACCTTTTAAATTTCACTGCGCCTGTTTTATGGAGGCAATTGGAAGAGCAAAAGGAGGACTGTGTATATATGAATCATGTCATTAGAGAGAGATTGTTTTCTGACATAGGGAAATTGTACATACCAAAATGAATGGACCTCCCTTGAGGGCTACAGACATGTTTTACCAAAGATGCTCTTGGGAAAATTCATGGGGCCAAATGCACTTTTCCTGAGAAAGAAAATACTCTTTAGGGGATCCAAGCTGGATATAAATATTGACCATTCTCCTTGAGCAGCAGATAACAGCACTCCAAATACAGCTCAACTCCCAGGTATGACAAGCGTGTGTGGTTGAACATTCATGGTCCTTATGACTCTAGTTTGATAGATTATTTCAGCTGCAACCTTTCCAATTCTCTTTTGGAACATGTTTATTGATTTTAAAAGAATGGAGGTTGCCTAGTGAGATTATTGTTCAGCTGTGGTCATTCTACTCCTTAAAAAATAAAAGCATAATTTTATATCATGCCTTGATACTTTAAATGAAAGAACGCACTAAGAAACCTTGTCCGGTCTTACTCTTGTCTGACACATACTTGGACTGTATGGACATTTTAATTTTCCTTTAATTTATTCATTTAACAAATATTTGGTGCCTATGCTGTGTTAGCCCCTTAATATACCTTGCCAAATCAAATCGATTGAAATCCTTTCCTTGTGAATATGGCATTCTTGTTGGGAATAAAGTTTAAACAGACAATCATTGCCATACATGTGACATTAAAATTTTAATCAGTGCAGTGACAAACAGGAGACCAGGAGAAGGTGTAATGGGAGAGAGATAATTTATATTAACCCATTTCTAGTTTAGGAAAAAAAAAATCACAGCTTGTTGCCAGAAGTGATTTAATTTTACATAAACACGTTCTTCGAGCTGAAGCGAATCTGACTGATTTTCAGTGTGAAAATAAAATATAAAAACTGTTTGTGGAGTTATTTCTAAATAGAATTAACATCAGAATCATCTATTTTGGAAAAATCGGGTTCATCAAATAAATCTTTGTCCAAAAATTGTTCAAAAAAGATGTTAATATCATGGGTAGGAATGTCATCTTTGCTAGGATTCAAAATTTTCACTGATCGAGAATTACTATATTTTGTAAACGGAAATACAACTACTAAAACAGAAAATTGTAAATATAATGATATCTTTTCTTTCCAAAGTCGATATACTAGACTGACGTGAAAATAATAGTAAAAGCAAGACAGTGCCTGACAAAGTTACCTCGGGGTAAACGCGGCAGCCACGAGCGCCTCTGGTGAGTATTCTCTGGGTGATCGGGAAAAAAGGGGTTAAAAAAGACCTCCTTGAGGAATGTGATATTTGGATTAAGACCTGACACAGGAAGTTACCCAGGTCAACAGTAACAGTGACAATTTCCTGTGCTCTGTGACACAAAGCTCAGGAGAATCACTTTTTTAGAGAAATGAGGCTACATGTTTTGCGGTATTCTTGTCTATGCTTGAGGGAAATGTGTGCAAGATGGAAAAACATTCATTGAAGATACTACAATATGCCCGACACTTCCCATTCACCATTTCCTTTATTCCGCACCACAAGCCACTAAGGATGGTGTAAGCACTCCCATTTTAAAAACAAGAAAGCTGAGGTTCTGATTACCTAAGATAATATCTTCAAAAGCCTGTCGCTGGGATACCAACAAGTTATTTCCCTCATCCGCATTGTCCAAAATATATTCTGCTAAGACTTGGGTCCATGAGATGTCAGATCTCATGTTATACATAGACAGAAACACACACAAGTCAGTCATACATACATTTGGATACACATAAACACTTGGGTTTTCTTTATTAAATACCCTGGGCAATGTGAAGGTGAGCAACGCTAACTCAACGTGCAGTGCAAACTGATATTTACTGAGAATCTCCAAGAAGAATGCTGAGACATTAGAGGGTCGATAAATAATACTCCACTTGCCATCCGAGTTCAAAACTAATAAAAATATACACATAAGAGACAGAGAGAAGGGAATGGAAATATCAAATTTGGTACCTAAAGAGCTGAATTGGAGAACCTGGCTTTAGATTTGTAGCCTCCCGGGCCTTGCTGCTAGTATGCCTTAGAATTAGGCAGACTTATTCAACCAGTCCCTGGCCAGGTTGGGCAACCAGTGAAGCTGGTCTGTGTAGAGAGAGATACCCGAGTGGATCCTCCTGCAAATATGCAGATAGGGAATTAGGAGAGAAAAAAATGGTTACACTGAGCATCATGAGCTCTAACCAGTAATTATTTTCCAGGAGACTGAGGCAGCAGAGAGGTGCTACGAGTATTTTTTTCTGATAGAAATTCCCCTACATGACATCAAGAAAGTAAAGGGAAAGGAGTTTCTCTACTTGCAAGAAGCAGCTTGTGTGCTTCTGATTCTCGATGACGCTATTCTCATTTGAAGACTACTTTGCAGTTCTGGCTGGAGAATCAAGCAGTCTGGGCCCAGTGACTGTATTGACATCTCTGATGGGCACTTTGGTTGTCTCCTGTGGTCCTTTCCCCATGGATTTCCATACTTTTAATTTGATCTTTTTGAAAGTGGTGATGAAAACCTTGGCAGAAATAAGAAGAAAGGATCATTTTGTAGCACAGGTTACTAAATTATTGCACATCCATTTTCTCTGGGAAATTTAATTAATTATTGAGTAAACATGGCTTTCTATTGATTCTATGTTGATTACTTTCTAATATGAAAAATGGAGCCAAGCCATAATGTTATTTGAGCACAGCAGATTGGGGGCTGGACTGCAGAACAAATCAAATAAAGGATATTGACATTTCTGTAGAAGGAGGGTGTCTGTCTCCATGTGAAAGAGGCTATCTTTCTATAATCTCAAAAATAAACAAATTGGGCCAGGAAGGAAAAGTCATATTAGAAAAAGGTTTGGATTACATAGAGGACTTCATTAGTCATCGATCTTCCCTGTGATAGTGCAGTACCCTTAAACATTATTAAAGTCTATTTACCATAAATGACTACTTGGAACCAGCACTAAATCCTCTATAGAACCTCTGATTTTCAAATTAAAGGAAGGAGCTAGTAATAAGAAAATTTTACCATTATGCAGATTAAACATGCTCCTTCAGAAGTTCATTCTGTGCAGCATCTTCCTACCAGGAATCTCTGCCCCTGTGTGTAAGGAAGCCTTATAGCATCAAAATGAGAACAAGAGGAAAACTGGCATCATCAAACTTAACAGTAATTCAAAATGAAGGGCTTCCATGCAATAAACATTTTAGAGCTTGTCTTGGTGAACTTTGCCTAGAACATGGCATTCATCTCTCGAAAGACAAATGCCCATCAATGGTAGACTGGATAAAGAAAATGTGGCACATACGTATCATGGAATACTATGCAGCCATAATAAAGGATGAGTTCATGTCCTTTGCAGGGATGTAGATGAAGCTGAAAACCATCATTCTCAGCAAACTATCACAAGAACAGAAAACCAAACACTGCATGTTCTCACTCATAAGTGAGAGTTGAACAATGAGAACACATGGAAACTGAGAGAAGAATATCACACACTGGGGCCTGTCGGGGATGGGGGGGCTAGGGGAGGGATAGCATTAGGAGAAATACCAATATAGGTGATGGGTTGATGGGTGCAGCAAACCACCATGGCACGTGTACACCTGTGTAATAAACCTGCATGTTCTGCACATGTATCACAAAACTTGAAGTACAATAATAATAATAATAAATGTATAAAGACCAAAAAAAAGAAAGACACCATCTTGTTGACTTATGAAGACTTAACCTAAAAATTGAGGCAAAAGAACATCATAAGACTCTTATAGAAACAGATGCTGAGTGTTTAGTTATACATCAAGCAAAAATGTATGAATTAATTTTTAGTGAAGAGATTGGCAACTTCATTTTCTCCTTTATTAAAATTAAACTGTCAGAAAAAGTCTGCAATGTTCATGCTGGAATGTTCAATAGACTTACTTCCCGAGGATTATTGCTGAAACTTCATGGTTCATGTAAAATGAGGGGGGACTTTAAGAATTTAAGTAATACTTCTCCAGCTAAAATATGCTTTATACCAAAGGATAGATATACGTAAGTAAATTTTTCTATACATTTTTCACAAACATAGGATTTTCAGGTTGAATATGGAAGAATTGCCATAAAACTTGAAACATGATTTGGAGTGAATAACAAGTGAACTCTAAGCTGTGTAATATTTAAAAGGTACTGCTTATTTGGAACCAGAACCAAGGAAGTCTCCTTCTCTAAGAATTTTACTTTTTTTTTAAATGTAATAGTAACACATCAATATATGCATCAAATAATTTTATTGACATTCCATAGACACGAGATATAACAAATTTAATACCAAACATAATAATGAAATTAGATTTTAATGATTCTTAATAATTTAACATGTATAGATTCATATTGCTACTATCCTCCTTTAATATGCTTTTATTCACTCATTTTCCAACCTTTTGTTTATCGTTAGGTTTGCTTTTTTCTTTGTAGTGAGTGGAACATGCTTCTATGGCTTTAATATCTTTAATATAGACCAGAGTTCCAAGATCTACTTTTCTTGAGAGATTCAGAGCTCGTTAATTCTTCTGTTGCATGTAACTTTGTAATGCATTTGGTTAGAGTGACCTTTGGCAATTCAAAACCCAATGTATTCTTTCTTCTTATTCTTAGTCCACCTTCCATTTTTCTAAAGAAATGGAATGGAGCTGAATTTTCTAGAATATTTATGTCTAAGAGCATAATTCCCTCTTGCTTTTTTTGAGGCTTATTATTTTGGACCAGTGAGAAATGATTCCTGCAGACAACTCCATGCAAAGGAAGATTGGTAGCAAGTCACTGATAGACAGTTTTTCACATGGCCTGGGTCCTTTCAATCTGCCAGGGGCACCAGGATCATTCCTATAAGTGTGTCAACAGATACATTCACCTATTGATTTACGATGTCATCAATACCTAAACCAACATTCCGTAAAACATTTGAAGTAAGTGAAGGTTATATATTGCTGATTTGTTTTTAAATATGGATTTGTGTGTGTCTGAAGAAAAAATTAAAACGTAATTATTCAGACATAGAATACTTAGAGTTCACGAATGAAAATGGTTGCTATTTTAAGAGTGAAACATATCATTTAATAATTAAGGATATTTAACTTTAACCAAGTTTGCTTATAGACTAATTTATGAATTACCTGACATGTACCTGTGTGAAGTCAAATGAATGGTTTGATAGGGTTTTAAAATTAGTAGTATAATTAATATATGGTAAAGTCTACAGGTGTGTTCTTTCATGGTGACTAGCAAAGGGTTGACTAGGTTAAAGCAACCCTTAGTTACCTAACTGACTCCACATACTTCAAGGTTACAGAAGAACTAGGGCAATGGCTTCTTATTCTTGAAACTAGTCAATGCACTGAAATTTTGGCTTCATAAAAGCCAGTGTCTTTACCATTATTTACTAAAATGAAAGATACAATTATGAAGATTGACCACTCCTAACCCTTACAATATACTTCTTTGTTCAATCACAGAGTAGCTGGAAAACAACTGAGTCTATGGCATAAATAGCTCCTCTCAGCTAGGACAACACAGGGCCAGGCTCAGTGTCCCAGCAGACATGGGCTTCTGAATTGTTGTGCATCATTTAGGTTACTTAATTTCGTAGTAATAGAGAATGAATCTGGATGACAATGGAAACATTACCTAGATTCTTTAGGCCTCTAATCTCTCATCTGTGATTTTGAAATAATAAATATAGACTTCTATTGGCTTCATCTTTTTAACAAAATTTTGAGTGTAAAATTTTAAGAGATTGAACTGAATGTATGTAATGAGAATTAAAAGTGCCATAAAAAGCATGTTATTAATTATGATATGGTTAGGCTTTGTGTCTGAACCCAATCTCATCTTGACTTTTAATCCCCAGGTGTTGAGGGAGAGACCTGGTGGGAGGTGATTGGATCATGGGGGCAGTTTCCCCCAGGCTGTTCTCATGATAGTGAGTGACTTCTTATGAGATCTAATGATTTTAAAATGGCAGTTTCCCTTGGGTTTTTAACACTCTTTCTCACCTGCTGCCATGTAAGACGTACCTGCTTCCCCTTCCTCCATGAATGTAAGTTTCCTGAGGCCTCCCCAATCATACAGAACTGTGAGTCAATTAAGTCGCTTTTCTTTATAAATTACCCAGTCTCTGGCAGTTATTTATAGCAATGTGAGAATGGACTAATACAATTATTAAGTTAGTATTAGCAGATTACAAATAATCTTGCAAGACACCATTAGTAGATGTCAGCTTTCAATTCCAGGGAAGAGAACAGACCTTACTATTTTAATATGTTCATGATAATCACTACTAATGCTTGAATTTGTTGTTAATTCAATAGGATGCATGACAGAAAAAAAATATATATCTTTTACTTATGACCACATTATGCATAAGCATCAACAGATCTGTAAAGCAACGGTGGCATTGGTAGAGTAGTATAAATAAGGAATATGTATCTTTTTGTTTCTGGAAAAGTGGGCTAACTTCCAGGCTTCACTGTCTCAATAAATCATTATGTCCTTGAAAATTAAAAAAAAAAAAAAAAGTAGAAACCCAGACTATTTAGAACTCAAAGCTAGTTAGTGAAGGTGACCATTTTAAAACTATATTTTATTCTTCTCCTTTACTTGGGTGGGTCAGGGAAGTATTTCAGCTGCAGTGCTGGCATTTAGCTGTAGTTACAATGAATTGCGGCCATGATTGCAATTGTTTTGTGATGCCTGTGGTGTCATTACCAAGATGCGATTACCAATTGCTATATGAAATTAGTTATGCATGAAATGAATAGAAGCATAAATACTAGGAGGGAGAGTCTGAGCACAGACTTCATCCTCATTGTCTTCCAGATCCACTGATGCTTATGCATAATGTGGTCATAAAACTTTAATTTATTTCAGAGTCCTAGGACTAGAAGGGATCTTTAAAGGTCATTTAGGACAGCCCTCTGTTTCCAGGCCCTTGAGCAAACCTAAAAGGATAATGAATGAACCCTTTCCCCCAAGACCGGATTAAAAATCTTCTAATAATTATAAGTGAAAATGAGTTAAGTTGTAATAGTAAGAGGAATTTCTACCAAGTAATGCTGCACTGCATTCATTGGCCAATGAGTATAATATTTTTATATATACTATACATCAAATTAATGTACAGATATATTTGACTTTCAAATATTTTAATGTTAGAACATGATTTTGGTGTAAAAATTTAAAAAATTAACTGTCATTGTATGTGATGCTTCCTTTTAAGGAATGACATGTTCTAAAAATTTTGTGTTAAGTTTTCTCAATGGAGTCATAGTTTAAATGTTTCAAAGGAACATATTACACACACATACATACACACACACAATACTGTAATGCAGTAAATAGATCTGAAAAGTGAAGGCAGTTCAATACACTTTTAAAAATTAAATTTTTAGGTATAGAATTTTTTGAGAAGTAGGATGTACCCGAAGATTTTTCTACGATAAAATAATATTACTAGTATTTCATTCAGAAGTTAAAAAAAGACTTTTAGATACATTTTGATAACTCCTAAGTTAATAGTATCTGCAATTAATTGTCTCTAAAAGTATATCTTTATTATTAACCCATTTCTCCTTTCTGGATACTAATCATGAAATGCAATTTTCTCTGTCAAGGTTAATAGCTTGGTATGAAAAAAGTAATCATGTTCATTTTTCATTTCCTGTGTCACAAAGGTTAACAGGAAAGGGAGTAGGAACTTCGTGAAGCCCAGCTGTAAAATGGTGTCCAGTAAAGTCTAGAGCCTTTGAAGTTAAATGATGTTGCTTTTCTCTGCTATGGAGACTGTTTTAGCGTGATGGAGCAAACATTGGATTACTGTGACTCGATGGCCTATTTTTCTGTTTCAGAAATACCAATGAACTTTGGTAGGCTACATATTCTCTTTTGATCTCAGTTTTCTCTCTGTAAAATGAGGACATAACTCTCTATTTGTTGTTGTTGTTGTAAGGATTAAATAAAATCACTTTTTCTTTTAGCAAATTGCTAGACACACAATAGATGTACTGCAAATGTTAGTTCACTCTCCCACTCCTTCCTTTAACATGAAGGGCTACAGAAGATTCTGATACACAAAATCTTTGTGATTATTGAGCTCTTTAATTGGGGGTGGAGATAAATGGTCAAATAAAAAGGTGTAGGAACATAAAAGTGACTCGATGCTCCACAATAGAAAACTATTGTATTGACAGGAGTGTTTGAAAAAAAAAAGTTCTGCAAGGTAGAACTATTTTTCATGACACCTATTTCTGCTTCCATAAATATTAGTACAATATTAGTAACCAAAAATCTTAATATAATTATATATTTACCACCAAATCCTAAGATATGCCCACTATTTACTCACCGTCTATAATACATGATTCTTTTTTTTTTTATATATATACTTTATGTTCTGGGATACATGTGCACAACATGCAGGTTTGTTACATACGTATACATGTGCCATGTTGGTGTGCTGCACCCATTAACTCGTCATTTACATTAGGTACATCTCCTAAGGCTATCCCTCCCCCCTCACCTCACCCCACAACAGGCCCCAGTGTGTGATGTTCCCCTTCCTGTGTTCAAGTGTTCTCATTGTTCAATTCCCACCTATGAGTGAGAATATGCAGTGTTTGGTTTTCTGTTCTTGCAATAGTTTGCTGAGAATGATGATTTCCAGCTGCATTCATGTCCCTACAAAGGACATGAACTCATCCTTTTTTATGACTGCAGAGTATTCCATGGTGAATATGTGCCACATTTTCTTAATCCAGTCTGTCATTGATGGACATTTGGGTTGGTTCCAAGTCTTTGCTATTGTGAATAATGCTGCAATAAGCCTACATGTGCATGTGTCTTTATAGCAGCATGATTTATAGTCCTTTGGGTATATACCCAGTAATGGGATGGCTGGGTCAAATGGTATTTCTAGTTCTAGATCCTTGAGGAATCACCACACTGTCTTCCACAATGGTTGCACTAGTTTACAGTCCCACCAACAGTATAAAAGTGTTCCTATTTCTCCATATCCTCTCCAGCACTTGTTGTTTCCTGACTTTTTAAAGATCACCATTCTAACTGGTGTGAGATGGTATCACATTGTGGTTTTGATTTGCATTTCTCTGATGGCGAGTGATGATGAGCATTTTTTCATGTGTCTGTTGGCTGCATAAATATCTTCTTTTGAGAAGTGTCTGTTCATATACTTTGCCCACTTTTTGATGGGGTTGTTTGTTTTTTTCTTGTAAATTTGTTTGAGTTCTTTGTAGGTTCTGGATATTAGCCCTTTGTCAGATGAGTAGATTGCAAAAATTTTCTCCCATTCTGTAGGTTGCCTGTTCACTCTGATGGTAGTTTCTTTTGCTGTGCAGAAGCTCTTTAGTTTAATTAGATCCCATTTGTCAATGTTGGCTTTTGTTGCCGTTGCTTTTGGTGTTTTAACATGAAGTCCTTGCCCATGCCTATATCCTGAATGGTATTGCCTAGGTTTTCTTCTAGGGTTTTATGGTCTAACATTTAAGTCTCTAATCCATCTTGAATTAATTTTTGTGTAAAGTGTAAGGAAGGAATTCAGTTTCAGCTTCCTACTTATGGCTAGCCAATTTTCCCAGTATCATTTATTAAATAGGAAATCCTTTCCCCATTTCTTGTTTTTGTCAGGTTTGTCAAAGATCAGATGGTTGTAGATGTATGGTATTATTTCTAAGGGCTCTGTTCTGTTCCATTGGTCTATATCTCTGTTTTGGTGCCAGTACCATGCTGTTTTGGTTACTGTAGTCTTGTAGTATAGTTTGAAGTCAGGTAGTGTGATGCCTCCAGACATGATTCTTCTCTTCTGCCATCTTTTTCTACAGAGGTAAAATTTCTGTTCAAAGTCTATGACTTCTGGGTTGTGAAATCTGTAACCTTAGTATTCAAACTTACTTTATTTTCCTCACAAGTAATTCTGAGATCCTCAGGCAAGTCTTTCAGGCACACAAAAATATAGCATCATCTAATTTTGTATTAATTCAGGAACATCATAGCATCGACCTTTAACCTGAGGAGTTTAACAATGCTATTTTCACCACTGAATTGTCCAATAATTGAGATTGCTTTCTATTGCACCCTCTTAACCTGATTTGCTATCCTGGGAATATAAAGATGATAATAAAACAAATACTTTGTGGTGTCTATGGAAGTAATCTTCATGGAACCC
Organism: Macaca nemestrina; assembly: GCF_043159975.1. Classification (NCBI taxonomy): domain Eukaryota; kingdom Metazoa; phylum Chordata; class Mammalia; order Primates; family Cercopithecidae; genus Macaca; species Macaca nemestrina. The sequence goes on along the minus strand of NC_092131.1, from coordinate 21,997,308 downwards.
AGAAGAAAGCTGGCTGAGAAAGCCAAGGAGGCAAACTTAATAAAGGCATAGTGAGAGGATGAACAAATGGAGGGAGTATGGAATAGAAAAATAATATTGGGTGGTAACAAGGAGAAAATTGATCCTGTTCCATTCAAATGATGGGAAAGGAACACACTTGTTACCTGTTCCTTAAATCGAACTTTCTTCTCTGATGATGAGACATGATGAGTAGGATGGGGAAAAATTAGATGCTTGAAATCAGGGAAGCAGTGTGGTTTGATTTGCTTTTTAAAAGGTTCATTCTACTGCATGGAGAACAGACAAAAGGAGAAAAAATAGAAACTCGAAAATCAATAGGAAGCTATTGCAAAAGAAACATGAAACACAATCGTAGTTTGGATTAGGATGGTAGCAGAGGAGGTGGTAATAAGTACCAAGATATAACGTATATTTTAGAGTTTTAAACAGCAGAAGGTCCTATTTATTGAATATGGGTATGAAAGAGAGCAGTCAAGGATGGCTCAAGGTTTGAGGACTTAGTAGCTCAGTAAAGGTAGTGGTATTCGTTGGGATAAGCAACAAAGACAGAAATGCAAAGTTGGGAAGGGCTATCAAGTGTTATGTGCAGGACTTGTTGAGTTTGAGATGGCAACAAGACACTCAAATGGAGACATCATGGAGTCAGCAGAACATGAACCAGTGTTTAAAGGAACGGCCTGAGCTGATGAGAGATATTGGGAGTCATCGGGATATTGATGATATTTAAGGACACAGGAGTATATGAGATCACCCAGTAAGACACTGAAAAAGAGCCAAGTTCTGAGGACAGAGTTCTGATTCTGAGTCATGCCGACATCTCTACATCAGAAAATTATGGTATCCAGCAAAGGATTCTGAAGAGGAGTGGGGTCAGAGGAAAACGAGGAGTGGAGAGTTTTCTAGAAGAGAAGTGGAGAAAGCATTCAATGGCGTGAAGAGTAAGCTGTGAGAAATGCTGCTGATGTGAAAGCTAGGAACTGACTCTAGGAATTAACAATTTGGATGTCATTTAGTGACTTTGCTTAGAATGGACTTAAGGGAAAAAGGAGATAAAAACGTAATTGAATATGACTGAGGGTATAGGAGGTGATGAGCTGGAGATGAGGACAAAACAACTACTTTGGGGATTTTTGCTATAAAGTGAAGGGGAAGGAAAAGCAACAGGTAAAAATGATCAATTGTAACAAACCAACTCCAAATTACCTCCACCTAGGCATGGAGTTTTGGAGCAACAATTAAATTATTTTAGGTCTCTGTTCAAATTTTACTTCAGTCTATTAAGCCTTTTTCAGTGAACACAATTGACAATTTATTTTCAGTCATAAGAAATCATATACATTTTGTACTTCAATATGAGACACAATTAGGACTTGAAATGGCTTTAAATATATCTTATCTGCAAAAATACACAAAATAAGGCAAAGCTATTTTCAGTTTCTTGCTTTTGGTCATCCTGAAAATCTCTGAACTGATACTAGTACTGAGACTTGGCAAGTCTTTTTCTTGTCAAATACTCAAGTACTGTTTTCAGAGTCATAATTTTAAATTTGGAGCTAATAAAATAAATGTTTAAGTGCTTTCTTTTGTTAACCAAAAACAAGTTTGAATTCCCTGATAAGCGTTGTGTCTATTCTTTGTTCTTGCTTAAAATATTAATTATTTTACTTGTGTGTATATTAATAATGATCATCTATCTATTGATCTATTAAACATATTGTATATCACTTAAGTCAAGTGTCTAGCATCTTCTGTTTTTTTCATCGTGCCCAGAACATCTCTTACTTAAGAATTTTTCAATAATTATTTCTAATGCCATATTTAAAACCCTCTTAAAATGAATGATTACAACTTTCACTGTGTAGTTGTTAAGACATAGAACTGTCTTTGAACTAAAAGCATTTATTATCTTTAAATCTCTCCACTCTATGTTATGCTTATTCTAGAAAACAAATTACTTGGAAACTTGCCTAATTTTTAAAAAATTGTAGTCTAAAGGTTGCCTGTTAATGGAAGATAGCTACAATAAATTTGTAAAGAGGTTGAAAATGTTATTTTAGACAGGTGGGTCCTAAGTTTTTGTTGTTGTTGTTGTTGTTAGTTTGCTTCTCAATTACAAATACTATTGTGATGCTTTTGGATAATATGAACTGTAAGCTACTTTCATTTATCTCATTGATAGAGTGTATTTCTCCCAAAATAGTCAAGCTTATGATCAAAACAGTACAACTTGAATTGTCACAACTTGGAACACCTTTTAAGAAACACCTGCAAAAAACTTGTGACAATGAAAATTTTGAACACACTGACCTATCATTTGGAGAACTCATTTAACAGATTCATTTACCAAACTGGAATGACATGATCTGTTAGGCTGTGACTATATAACAACACAAAGTTCAGGCCACTAGGGTTTGAAAAAGAATGCAGCCATTTTACTGAAGTGGTCACTTTAACAGCTAAGTGCTTGCCATGGATTAGGTACCATATTTATTTAGTAAGAATACTGTACAAATTTCATTATGTTTCAGGAGCACTTCTAAGCACTTTACAAAGATTAATTCATTTAATCTTCATTGTGATTCTAGGATCCTGGTAATATTAGTATCCCAATTAATTTGTTTTAGGTCACATAATCAGCGATGCAATTCAGATTCAAATCCAGATAGAGATGCCCCACAATGCCTGTGGATATTCACCATGTGGGCTGTCTCCCCATGGCTAGATAAGGCTGTATGTTTTATAGTGTGGGCTTCCGAGCCGAAAAGCCTGGGTTCAAATCCTCTATGTGCTGTTATTAGCCTTGGGATTGTATGTAAGTTACTAAATCTCCCTGTGCTTCAGTTTCCTCATCTGTAAAATAAATATTAATATTAATATATGTAAAACAATGGACTATTAATTAACATGTAGTCAGTATTTATTGATCAGTGTTTTTGTTACCTAATATTTGGCTTTAGGTTAAAAAATAATAAATGATTAAATAATTGAATTTTCAAGTCTGAGTTTTGATTTCACATATAAATGGATAGGAGATAATTGTGTCAGGAAGTTTATCGTTCAACTTTGTGAGAGTGACATCACATTTCTTGATTTTTAGAAGGGGGTATACAGATAACTAGCTTTTTCTAATACCTCCCAATTTTTAAGGCCTATTTCTTTTTTCTTCAGGACAATGATGAATCTAGAACATCTAGACAGCCAACTCACAGGTGACATCAGTACCTGTGGAAAGCCAGACTCCCTGGATAGTTCAGAATCTAACTGTAGCCTAATGAAAGTGCAGTTTTCTTGTGTTCTGGGATTTAACGATCCTGTTCCCAAGGTCAGTGGATCTCCTTTGAGGTTACTAGCTAACCCTCTCATGATCCTTGTCAGCTTTCCATACTCATCAGCATATATGCATATTTATAATGCATTTTAATGCATCCTTCGAATGAGTTCATGCATTTACTCAACTTCCCATTGGCAGGACCTTTCTCTGATGAAGTGTCATGGAAATCCTTCAAATCAAGGGCAGGCTGGGGCAGAGGTGTACACAGCACAAGATTTAAAGTCTGGGCTTTATTTCAAAGTTAGGTAAAGCGGAGCTAGTGATGATTTCAGAGAGGATATATCTGGCCTTACTTGTGCAAAATCTTGGGGGTGAGACGACAGACAGGGAATCAGGCTGACGGTGATGCAAAAGTGACGAATGTGGGGTGGTGGTAGTGGTAGTAAAGGTTTCCCATTGGGTGGATGTAGGTTCTGAGCCAGAGAAGGTGGTGGCACTTTGTCAACTAAGACTGAGTTGGAGGAAGAAAAGAACAGAATTCACACCTCAGGTGTGAAGGGAGAGGAGGAAAAGTCAGTGTGTGAGGTGTTTCATTATCAGGGCAGGAGGCAAAGGTGACTATATGTACATATATACACACACACATTATATATATCCATATATACACATGTATACATATATAATAAAATACGTTTGAATTTGTATGAATATATGTATGTTTATATATTTCAAGTAAAAGTAGAACATTGGATATCTAGGACTAGATGACGATGTGAGTCATCTAGTCCTTAAAGTATACCTAATACAAAAATTCTTGAGCTGTCACTGTTTGGAGTTATATTCACCTCCTTTTCTGAAACTAACCTCTAGAACTCTACCTGGATTAAATTTTAAATCTTATAATTAACTTTAAGATAAATTAATATTCAAAATACCTGAAGGTACACTTCTTTTGTAACTTAAGGTATAATACATCTCTATGGGTTTGCTACTGCCTCATCATACACACCTTAAAAAATTGTTCAACTTTGGGCCAGGCAGGGTGGCTCACACCTGTAATCCCAGTGATTTGGGAGACTGAGGGGGGGTGGATTGCTTGAGCCAAGGAGTCCTACACCAGCCTGGGCATTATAGGGAGACCTCGTCTCTAAAAAAATACAAAATGTAGCCACGCGTGGTGATGTGCACCTATAGTCCCAGCTACTCAGGAGGCTAAGGTAGGAGGATTGCTTGAGCCAGGGAGATGGAGGTTGTGGTGAGCCAAGATCATGCCACTAATGATAGAGCAAGATTCTGTCTTAAAAAAAATTGCCCAACTTCGTAACTTACCATTTTATCTTCACATTTCAGAAAAACTTTACTCTCAACTGGTTTTTTTTTTGTTTTGTTTTGTTTTTTTTGAGACAGAGTCTCGCTCTGTTGCCCAGGCTGGAGTGCAGTGGCCGGATCTCAGCTCACTGCAAGCTCCGCCTCCCGGGTTTACGCCATTCTCCTGCCTCAGCTTCCCGAGTAGCTGGGACTACAGGCGCCCGCCACCTCGCCCGGCTGGTTTTTTGTATTTTTTTAAGGAGAGACGGAGTTTCACCGTGTTAGCCAGGATGGTCTCGATCTCCTGACCTCGTGATCCGCCTGTCTCGGCCTCCCAAAGTGCTGGGATTACAGGCTTGAGCCCCGCGCCCGGCCCTCAACTGGTTTTCAAGGCACTTCAGTTTATGGAATATTTTTCCTTGAACTATGCCTTACTTCAAATTTACCTTCAGTATTAATATCTTTGCAACAATGAAACATATACATACAGACACCAAATTATGGACTGCCCTAGCCAAATTAGTACATCATAAATTGTCTTCAGGAACAACTGGGGCAGCCCAGTACTATTATTATTTCTCTTCTTTAGCTGGACATAGTGAGAGATTTATTGAAAACAAGATCTTTTTCAGAAGTCAATTTCTTCTCTCAATAGGTACAAAATCAATACATTTGAGTCCATTCCTTTGTCTAAAATCAGTTTAACAAGCATATATTAAACATAGACTGATAATACACACAATTGTGCACAACATCTGATAGACATATGAAAATCCTAATTTGAGTAAAACATGAACTCCGTCTTCCAAGAACTTAAAATCTTTTCAGAGAGTTTGCTGTAGTATGATACAAGGAAGTAGGACATTTTCTCAATGAAATACAAACATTAGATTGAATAATGACTGAGCAGATTTCTGACTTTGGGAATTACATATGAAAAGTGACTCTGGCTCCTAAGAGAATAAAAGGTTTGAAGGTTCAGACAAATGTTACTTGCCATGCAAGCCTTTCACATTATAGGCTGAAAATGAATGCTCCTGAAAGAAAGAGAAAGAGGCAGGTAGGGAAAGAAGAATAGCATTACAAGGGCAAGAAGGGTAGAAGGTTGGGGATCATGAACGTAGAGAGAGCTGAGCTTCAGGTTGCTGCTGTTGTTTTTATTAGTATTATTAATAGTTTGGTCTGCTGTTTGAGATAGGATGGATTTTCTGTTCTAAATAAAATTCCCAGCTAGGTGCAGTGGCTCACACTTGTCATCCCAGCACTTTGGCAGACCAAGGCGGGAGGATCGGTTGAGCCCAGGAGGTCAAGGTTGCAGTGAGTTATGATGGCATGACTACACTCAAGCCTAGGTGTCAGCGAGACCCTGCCTCTAAACAAAAAAATTAAAATTAAAATTAAAATTAAATACAATTCCTCCTGGGATCAGCATAGAGCTGATTTTTTTTTTTGTTTCAAATAAAATTCCTCACGGAATCAGTAGGTCCCCATGTATTTAGAGCATAAAATCCCTGAAGCCAGGATCCCACACCAAGCTCTCTCACCTGCCAGAGACTGGAGTCCTCCATTCCCTATGCTGGAAGCACATTCCCTTTGCCTCATTCTGATTTTACCTTTATATGGCCAATGGATTGCTCACAGGCTCCCTATATCCTGTATGGGTAATTTTATTTTTCTGTTTTCCTTTTTAACCTTATTTCGGTAAGTCATCCTTAAAATTCCCATTGGTCGTCTCCAGCTTCCTTGAAATATACAGCAAACGCTGGATATAACTTGATTCACAATTTAACCAATTTCAGAGCTGAGTCTTGACTTCTAGTTAGTCAGAGTGTATAAGATATTTTTATATATCCCGAAGCATAATGACACAAAAAATAAAGCTTTAAAAAAAGTGTATGTATGCACCCAGACTCAAGCCCTGTACTGGGATCCTGCGGTCTCTAATTCCAGTAAGTGAGAGCAAACGGGAACAGGTTCTGGCTCTGTAGTCTTACTGCATTACCTTCAGTGCAGTTGAAGGAGGTATCTTTACTCCTCAGAAGTCATTTGGCCAAACTCTAATTAATACTTCACCTAATCTTCTAGTAATACCACTAATTGTTCACAAACCGGCAATTTAATCAACACACTGCTAACGGGCAAAGTGTTTTTTTTCTTTCCACTCTTTTTTTGTGTCTGACAGAGTGTGAACTTAGGCAAGTATGTCCCAATTGCTTTGTTTCCATGTAATTTAACAGCACGACATTATTTTCTCATAAGAAGTGCTTTGAATTTTTACTGCTAATGAATAAATTAACTAAAAAAGGTTAATCTGCCTACATGTTTATGAAACATTATGCAAATCATTCTCCGAAAGGTTTAATGGTAATTGAAAGCAATTGAAAACCATGGTACATTTCCCCCAATTTTCATTTATTTTTTTTTTTTAAGTATACAGATTACACAGATTTTTACATTTTACAGATGTGTATGTCGAGGGGTTTTTGTGAGTCTCTGGCATCATCCCTGAAGGTTAAGCATGTTAATGAAAGCAAGTGGGGCCTCCATTTTTTGCTCAGGAATGGAATGGACTTTGATAATGAATTTCAAAGCAAAGCCGTAAATATGAAAAGAATTGGTGTGATTAATATTATTACAGTGCACAGCAAAGGAAGTGATTATGTTGAGACTCTCAATGTAAAGCTTTGACAAAATGGTTCTTACATCAAGTTCAAGTTTATAACCTGCTATTCACTTTGGAGGTATTTTCCGTGAATGGCACAGGTGTTGAAATCTGAAAAGAGTGGATTACTAAGTATGAACGTGAGCGTCACTTTGCGAAGAAACTTTTGCCTAAATAAAGACCTGTTTTCCTCATCTCACCCTCCTCTCTCCTGTAGGGAGGGTGGGCTGACTCATATGCTGGTAAGGGCAATTTTAGAAAGGAAAATGTGCATGTCTCTGTGTGTGTGTGTGTGTGTGTGTGTGTGCATGTATGTGTTCAGAAATAGCAAAAGACATGCATTGGGGATTACATCCTAAAAAAATTTTCCTACTTGATCCTGAAAGTCTGCACTGAGAATCTGAAGCTATGAATAAGCTGATGAGCCTCTGTCACAATTTTTAAAAAATATATTACATAGACCGGGCATGGTGGCTCATGCTTGTAAACCCAGCACTTTGGGAGGCCAAGGTGGGCGTATCACGAGGTCAGGAGTTCGAGACCAGCACGACCAACATGGTGAAACCCCCTCTCTACCAAAAATACAAAAATTAGCTGGGTGTGGTGGCATATGCCTGTAATCCCAGCTACTCAAGGCAGGAATATTGCTTGAACCTGGGAGGCGGAGGTTGCAGTGAGCCAAGATCGCGCCACTGCACTCCAGCCTGGGTGACAGGGCAACACTCTGTCTCAGAAAAAAAAAAAAAAAATTGGATAAAACTGTGATTCTCAAACTTTTCAGTCTCAAGACTTTTCACATTCTTAAAAGTTATTGGGGACCCTAAATATTTGACAATGCGCTCTCTAGGAAGAAAGAAAAAGGACTGATATGTAGCATTTGCCCCTCTGTACTTAAAATAGGGCTATAATGACAGACTTCGAGCCACCAACTTGAGGGTACTGAACTAGAAATTGTGAAGAGATTCACACAATCAGCTCTACCAGCTAGCGTGGGCTGGCTCCAATATATTAATACAACCGTTCCCATATTATAAGTTAAAATGAACAAATGTGAGAATATTTATTCCTGTACTCATCTGAGAAGCCAAGCACAAAACGGAAGAGAGAGGCCTTTGTCCAAAAAGCAGAAAAATATATTAAAGTTACTAAAATCAAAACTCCTCTTTCCTTTTGTGGTTATTTTTCTTTTGAATTTGCCATTTAATGTCATTATAAGTAAGGGAAAATGAATTTTGCCATTCATCTTTATGTTGTGCAATGTCAGTTTTAAATGCAAATAAAAGAATAAGTATAATTGTGCAATGTATAGTTCATAGCTCATATGTACATATATATTTCATTCTTACCAGAACAGCAGAAACAGCACAAAACTAACTCATAACTGTTTTTATTTTACCTCTTGATATTTTACCAACATTCTCTATCTTTGCCTTACTGATTTGTAAGTAAGGATTGAAAGGAAAAGGAACTACCCTGTCTTTTGTATTCCTTTTGTGTCATCATTTCAGTATAAGTGTTTGGTTAACACAGGGACATAACAGAAGTAACAAAGGATGTGGTGAGGCTCTTTGGCTATTAGTGTTTCGTAAAATGTTACTGTCTTTTGTCTGCATTTAAAGTAAATTCTGGTTGAAAGAGAAATCCTGTCCTCTTAGGGAAGTCACTGACAGATCTCCCACCCCGCAACGCCAGTCTTAGTCTTAGATGTAGTTAGCTTGTCTTGAACTTGCCTTGAAACTAATTGCATCTCAATGCATTTTGGGTCTACCAGAGCTCTGTTCTCAGGGGCATTGTGAATGCTCTGTAGCAACAGAATTGCAAGGAATGGTGAACATGTGTACTGCGTGTATGTCCTCTGCTCAGGCACATGCTTTATTTTCCTATTGGACTTCACTTATAAAACACAAATTCAAAGACAAAAGTAAGAATTTCAAGATGGCGACACGAGAGCATTAAACAAAGCGTGGACCCTTTCTGAGTACAGGGTCGTCTGCCCCTTCCCTGGCTGCACACCTATGAAGTCAGCCCTGAAAATCGCAATAGCAAAATCATTCCATGTTAATGTAAATATTTTCATAAGAAATAACTGTGTTTTTAAAAAGTATAAGAAAAGTTACATTGTTTTGCACATTCGCAAATACCTTTACTGTCTAGTTTAATAGAAGACAGCTGGGCTCTGATGTCTACTTCTGCATTCAATAGGTTGTAATATGTTGTTTTGGTTGAGCTATCTGAAGACTATCTGGCCTCCCACAAATATGTAGTTGGACAAAGTCAAAGTATTTTACTGTTCGGAAAACAGTAGATATTCAATATTCGTTTTTTTTTTTTGAGATGGAGTCTTGCTCTGTGGCCCAGGCTGGAGTGCAGTGGCGTGATCTCGGCTCACTGCAACCTCTGTCTTCCGGGTTCAAGCAATTCTCCTGCCTCAGCCTCCTGAGTAGCTGGGACTACCGGCACATGCCACCAAGCATGGCTGATTTTTGTATTTTTTTTTTTTTTTTTAGTAGAGATGAGGTTTCACCGTGTTGGCCAGGATGGTCTCGATCTCCTGACCTCGTGATCCACCCACCTCAGCCTCCCAAAGTGCTCAGATTACAGGCGTGAGTCACCAGAATATTCTTATTTGAAATTATACTAAAACTCAATATGGTAGTTTCTTAGAGGTTAATTATAATATGCAATCTGATACCATATTAATAAACATTTTTATTCTATTGAATTTCAATTCATTAGTGTATCTTGCACTTAGAATAAATCTTTACCCATACATGATTTTATAACAACAAGAATTGTTCCTTGGAAAACATTGGCTCGCTGAACTACATAGATCTTACAAATTTTGGCCCATTTTATTGTGCAATAAGACAAAAATAATATTTATGAATATCGCCCTCAGTCTTAGCTCACAGTTGTCAAGTTCACAGTTACAGATACAAGTTTTCAAAACTTATAATAATTTTCACTTTTTAAGCTCAAATTTTATCATTGACAACAAATGCTGTCAATTATTTCCCTTTAAATGATAGGTTGAGGCTTCATTCATTTTTGAGAAAATATCTGCCCTAAGTCTGAATAAGTATGATTTGTCAGTCATTTTTCAAGTAAAAATTACATACCATGATTTTTCAGAGGTTAGTTTAGCTGGCAATGTGAAAAATTACATACGCATTCTTGCTTCAGATGATGTAGACACTAGAAATGCTTTCGTCATGCTTCTTGTTTCCTCACACAAAATACAAAAAGACATGACTTACGGGTCCAAAATGGATAGTATTAACAATTTTTACTAGTTTGTGAAAGACATTTTGTGAGACTTGCTTTCAGTTTTACCCTGTTTGTATAGTGGTCAATGATGCAATGACTAGCACTGCAGTTCGGTGTCATTGGCTTCGTTTGTGTCAGGGCCTCAGCAGCTTTATCCACCATTATTTTTGCACCACTGGTGCAACTGTCAACACAATGAAAAAGGAAAATAACAGATACTACTATTTTACAATTGTTTTTGACATTGTGGGCACCCTAAGTGGATTTGGAAAATTCAGAAGTCATACATTGGGAACTGCTGGTAGGAAAATGCTGCAGTAGGAGATTTTACTCTGCCACTTGACAGAAATTTGCCTCTGGGTGTCACCTCCCCACACTGAACCTCAGTTTTCTTTTCTACTAAGTGAGGACAATCACATGTGTTCTGCCATCAAAAGATTTTCTCTAAGGATCAAGTAAAATCATGACTCTGAAATCAAAGTTTTAAGTCTAAAGACCTTTGTGTTTGTCTTTGTTTCCTTACAATCACTATTGGTTTCTTGTTGCTAATAGTAATAACACCCATATCTGAGTATCAGTTATGGCCCATGCACAGCTTTAGTCACTTTTATACCTATTGTGCCTTTAATGTTCACCACAATTCCTAGTTTATGATAGTCTGATCTGGGATTTGAACAGAAGCCTGTGATTTTTTTCTGGATATCATAATACTTTAAATGCTGGCACCCGTGTCGAAAGAAAGAAAAATTGGGGTTGGGGTAAGAACTAGTTTGACTATAGGATTTAGTTTAGGGGTCTCATTCCTAAAATGACTGGACCTTTGAAATCTATAAATAATAATTACAGAGCTTCATTTATATGCAGAAGACTGTACTGAGCCTAGATACAGATATCGATATAGGGTTCCTCTTCAAGAAGTTAACAGTGCAAATAAAATATGCAGACATTGCATCCCAAGCTTTATATAGAAGAAAACAAGGCAAAACCATAAGGCAAAAAGAAGGCACCAGAGAGCTTTGGTAAGAGATCTTTCGCTGTTTTGATTTAGTATTTCTCAAAGTTCTTGTTTGTGCGACTTCCATGGAGATCAAGTCTGGAATTAATTTATTACTGAGTAGTTGCTCATGAGTAGTATAATTTTTTTTTTTTTTTTTGCAGTTAAAACATTCCTATCATTGCCTTGTGAGCAAATACTAGGATTTTAACACTTGCAAATGCACTAAGAAATATGAAAAATGAGAAGCAGAAAAGGCACAGTAACTGGAGTATCAAATGCAACACAAGTGTAATCACTGCCAGGTTGTAATTTACCTTATTTAGATTCACGGTGAGTCAATGGAGTTTTAGGGAAGCTTGTCTGAGTCTCCTAATACAGACACTACTACCACGGTCTATTTTACCTGAAACAACTCTCCTCCTCAGCACATAGCCTCCCTCCCACTACTCACATTTTATTACATTATCTCCGTTGAACTTAACCACCAACTGAAACTGTATTAAAATTTCATTGAATTTGCAGCATCTTTAATTATAAGACATTTCCTTATTTTGAGTACGCTTAAAATCACCAATTAAATTATATTGTTTTATTATTTGTTTTAAATTTTATTTTGAAAAATCCAATTTGATTATATTTTATAACATAAGTAAAATAAATACATATTTACCTTTATTTCCAGAAAATATTATCATCTTGTGCCATTACAGCATTAAGGATATAAAATTTCTTTTTATAAAAGGTTTCACCCTTGTCTCTGGGATTTTTTCCGAAAACCCTAATACCATTCTATGAATGTTAAGAATGGTGCTTTTAAAATCTTACCAGAAGGCGTCAACAGAAGATTTTAAGACATGAACTGGGATTTATATTACTTCTTTAAATGGTTTTTTAATGATTCATGGACTGACATGTCAAGGGACTGAAGTTGTCTCTGTATGCCATCAAAAATAACAGCCAAGCTAACATATACATAGGTCATAACACATTACCACTACCACCTGGGCTACCATGATTTAAAAAAGGTATTCCAACTTCAGAGATGTTAAAATTAGTAGATTAAATGAAATACAGTATTATTAAGTTTTCAACATGTGTAGTTTCTTTTTTTTTTTTTTTTTTTGAGACGGAGTCTCGCTCTGTCGCCCAGGCTGGAGTGCAGTGGTGCGATCTCGGCTCACTGCAAGCTCCGCCTCCCGGGTTCACGCCATTCTCCTGCCTCAGCCTCCCGAGTAGCTGGGACTACAGGCGCCCACAACCGCGCCCGGCTAATTTTTTGTATTTTTAGTAGAGACGGGGTTTCACCGTGGTCTCGATCTCCTGACCTTGTGATCCGCCCGCCTCGGCCTCCCAAAGTGCTGGGATTACAGGCGTGAGCCACCGCGCCCGGCCCTGTGTAGTTTCTTTTTTATCCCAGTGCAATATCAGCTCTTTGAGGGTGGGGCTCTATCTTTAATTTTTATCTACGCATTAGGTAGAACATTTCTCAATACATACATTAAATGCACACTTTTAAAATTAATGATGAATACAAGCTGAACAAACTTGAAAGCCTTACAGGAATATGGAACTATGGAGTACTTCAGTAAACAAGGGCCTTTTTAACCAGAAAGACTTCTGACTCCCTAACCTACTCTGACACTAGCTATGTGACATGGCATAAATGTTGAAACAGTCTAAATTTCGAAGTGGAAATCAAAACACATACCTTGTGGGTGATGATTTGGATGAGTTTTGACACAGTATAGGGTAAACCTCAGTACAGGGTCTAAAGGTAGTTTCTGCTAAGAGGAAGCATATGCCTTTCTCATCACTTTCTATCTATGACGAATTACAGCACCACCATCAGAATTGTTGTTGTGATGAGCTTTTTCTGGACTCTCAGAATCTACACCTGATGGTGAAGGAGAAACCTGAAAAAAATCGATCTCTTTAATTTTCCACATCTGGAGTTTGCTTTTTTCCTCTCCTCCATTCTAGTAGCTGAAACCGGGGCAGGGGCAGGAGGTGGGGGGAGGGAAGCAAAAAAGATAGTCCTAAGAGGCAGGGCACAGTAAAACAGAAAAAAAAAAAAACAAAAAAAAACAAAAAAAAAAACACCTAATTTATTCATTCTCTGCAACTTGAAATAGAAAGGATATTGTTATTATTTTGATGAGTTGTAAGTTTGTGAGGTCTCATCACAGAAAATTCCCCAAATCCTTGGTTTGAAGGTATCAGTGTCATGCTGCAATTGGTTCTCTGAAGAAAGGAGTCAGGTGGAATTAAAGTTTGGAAAGAAGAGTTAGTCTTTACATTGCAATTTTCACCATGTGCCTGGAAGCTTATAGCAGCTCAAAAGAAGTCCTGCAGAGCCAGTAATCAAGAATGAAGCTGAGTAGCCTTTCAAAGTAAACCAGATTTTAGGTAGGAAATTAAGGCACAGATGTGATGGCATTCCATGCAACTCAAAGATTCAGTACTGGATGTAGCACGTGAAACAATTTTCAGGTTTTATTACCTAACTACTTGATAATGCATCAGTGTCCTCAATGCATTATTTATATGTACAGGTTTAACTTGCCAATATATCACATATATACTTTGTAAAATGTTACCGATGTGCTTGGAAAGAATAATGTATGTATTAAATATTTTATAGCACTCTTATTTTCCTACTGATAACTACTTCAGAAACAAATAGGAAAGAAATTAAAAGTCTTACTTAATACAAGTTGGAAACAAGCAAAGGGACTCTTATGACTGAGCCAAAGTGAGGTCAATATTATACACCATAATATGCGAAGGAGGCTGTGAATTCAGTAGAGTGTTCTAAAACCATCAAGGTAAAATAAAGGAAAATATTTCATTTAAATGTTGAAACCCTCAAGTATAGAAAGCATGTTAGTAATCTCAAGAGAATAGATGTCAATGCTGCAACTTTCAAGGAACTGGATAGATGGCAGTATTGTTAGAGCGTGTCTATGACATTTATTTTTAATGGCTAGAAGGGATTTTAGTTCCAAACTGAGAAATAGTCTCCAAATAATTCACTAGTTTGTGTTTAATTCCACATTTGACTTGAAATATTCTATAAATTACATACCATAAAGGTGTGTGTTTGTAAGTGAGAACTCTTTTTATACATAAATATTGCTTTCCCCAAACTTAATTCTGTCATACAAATATTTTGAAAAGCTTTTGTTGATTTTCCACCATCCTTTTGCAGTCCTCAAGTCATGGTGGTCTCAAAATCCAGGCCATTTAAGTGCCTGCTTTATTTTTACCTAACACATTGGACCACGCACACTCTAATGACGTCAGAGAATAGACTAGATTCATGTCTTATATCAAAATAAACTCTTTAAAAGAATAGGAGTTAGATTGGATTTTAAAAAGAAAAATTGCAATTTTCCATATCTTTTTTCTTTAATTTCTTTCTATAACTCATAAAACCATGAACCAATTTGAATGCTTAACTTCCCTTCTGGTTTGATTTCTTTCATGCCAAGTGATACCCGAGGGAGCATTTCACCTGGTGCTATAATGGGAAACTTGGCAGACCTTAAGATATCACTGCACTGTTTTCCTCAATTATACACTTTTTTCCTTGTGTTTTTTGGACATATTTCAGATGATCTTGACCATTAAGTCTCTGTAAATGAATATTCTTCAGAAAGTTACTTTTAAATATCCTTGCATAGCAATTTAATAGCCCCATGATAGACCTTATTATCAAGACAGACAAAATTACTGGTTAGTTAGTGTATAAAGATGTTATGTAGAGACGAAGCTTGTTGAAATTACTTGATGTGGTATGCTAGTTAAAACAAACAACTGAGTTTTCCATTCTCTGCCTACTTTTTAACTTAATTATTGAAGGGGTTTGAACAGAAGGGTGACATATATTTTGAAAGACAGGACAAGACAGACTATCCAAGAGAATGGCCAGTGTTGACTTAAAGTCTGATATGGTTTGGCTGTGTCCCCACCCAAATCTAATCTTTAGTTGTAACTCCCACAACTCCCATGTGTCATGGGAGGAACCCAGTGAGATTGAATTATGGGGGTGGGTCTTTCCTGCATTGTTCTCATGATAGTAAATGAGTCTCACAGGATCTGATGGTTTGATAAGGGGAAACCCGTTTTGCTTGGCTCTCATTCTCTCTCTTGCCTGTTGCCATGTAAGACATGCCTGTCACTTTCCACCATGATTGTAAGGCCCCCCCGGCTATGTGGAACTGTAAGTCCAATAAACTACTTTCTTTTGTAAATTGCCCAGTCTCGAGTATGTCTTTATCGGCAGTGTGAAATGGACTAATACAAAGTCCTATGCTAGATAATGAATAATGGTTAATGTGAGGTGTTTTTATGTTTTTATTTATTTTGATGAAGTCTCACTCTTGTCACCCATGCTGGAGAGCAATGGCGCAATCTTGGCTCACTGCAACCTCCGCCTCCCAGGCTCAAGCGATTCTCCTGCCTCAGCCTCCCGAGTAGCTGGGATTACAGGAGCCTGCCACCATGCCCAGCTAATTTTGTATTTTTAGTAGAGATGGGGTTTCACCACCTTGGCCAAGCTGTTCTCAAACTTCTGACCTCAGGCAATCCACCCGCGTCGGCCTCGAAAGTGCTGAGATTACAGGCCTGAGCCACAATGCCCCACCATGAGTTTTATTCTTGGCTGTTTTATATATTGTCTGTCTTATTCTGTCATTCTGACATTTTTGTTCTACACCTTTATTTACTCATTTATACAGCAACTATTTTGAATACCCATTATGTGCCAAGCAGCAACTCATTTTAAGGGAGGGGAACTAACTATAATAAAACAGGGTGTTTAAAATATGGTGAAAACAATACCAAGAGAGAAATGCACACTGTTTATGGAAGTCTAGAGGGAGAATAATTAACACAGACTTGAAAATGAAGAATGATACCCTATGAGGTAGGAGATCAACATTACTTGTTTTCCAATCCCCGGTTACAACCCAGATGAACAAAACAGGATGTAGCAAAGAAATAGGCTAAAACCAACTAGGACCAAAGGTGACGAAAGCAACCTCTAGTTGCCTTTATTGCTAACTATATGTGAATTATAATGGATTAGCATGCTTCAAGACACTCCTACCAGCACTATGACAGTTTATAAACGCCATGTCAACAATCTGGAAGTCACTTTGTGTGGTTCCAGGAACTCCCCACCCTTTTCCAGAAAGTTTGTGAAAAATCCACCCCCTAATTAGCTTATAATTAAGAGTGGCATACATGCAGCTAGCTAGTAATCAAAGAGTGCTAGTCTGGGTCATTCTGCATATGGGCTAGCCCTAAACTGTCCTTGGAGCAGCCATTTTGCTGTCCTCTGTTGCTCTAAATAAACTTTCTTTCATTGTCACCTTGCTCTTCAATTTTTTCCTCAGCATAGCCAAGAACCTCCCTGGGCTAATCCCCAATTTTGGGGTTCATTTGCAACATCCATGAGAAGTGACAGCTACACTGAAATTTAATATCTGAAAAACAGGACTAAAGATAATTAGCGTGGGGGATATTTTAAGCACATGTAGGACCCTTTGCTGTAAAATAATTATGGATCAAGGGGATGGAAGGTTATGTTTCAGAATATTTTGTTCTGCTCTTTTAACTGTCAGTCAATTTATTTTGGTCATCTTCATAGTTATCAACTAATCCTACAAATTCTAAATGCCTCTCAACTGCCCTTGGATATGTATGTAATAGAGTACTATTAATTCTTATTTAACACTGCCAATGACATTTTCTGCTTTTTGAGGAAGGAAGAAAGGTGTCAAATTTATTTCATTGGCAAATAATTTTGTATTACTCTGTACAAAGAGATTGGTGGGTGGTAGAAAGGAAAGGTTAAATCTGCAATCTTTTACTACTTCTTCAATGCTGTTAAACTAAAAAACAAATTTAAGTGAGTTTTATTCAAAACATGTCAGAAAGGTAAAGATAGGCTCAGAGGTCTGATCAATAGAAAGCTAAGCAGTGAGGCAAAAAGGAGAAAGGGAGATGGGGTTTACAGGAGTTTTAAACAGGAGAAGAGGCTAAAGCAATTTGAGTAGGTTGCCAAAGCCATCTAAGAATAACAATAGCTATTGTTTAATTTGGATTTGTTTGGGTTTTGTGATTATATACCTTAACATGGCCACAAATCTTAAACAAGACCGTAAAATGCACAGATGTCTGGATTTTGAGGAGAAACAAAGAACAGGGTTGATTGTACATGTGGTTAGTGTGGAACAGAGCAAAGAGAAAGGAAGAAACCAGTGGATGAAGTGGTGTTCTGTGGAGGACATGAGGCTGTTTCAAGAATATGGCTCAAAGGACTGAAGACAGTTTGATACAAATATCAAAAGCAGGATGTCTTCCATTGACATCTGGTTGACACAGAACATGTGAAGAAATAGCATGCAAAGTTTTTATGTATCTAAGACAACACTGTAAATTCAACTTCCTTTTTCTGTGCTAATGAAAAGGACTATCAGCAGCAATAATCTCAGTTTATTAATATACATTACAAATTTTAAAAATTTGGTTTTAAAAGCATTTTTCATTGGATTTAACTTAATTATATCTTGCTTAGGCTTACATTAAAAGCACAGACTGGATAAGCAATAGGAAAATAAAACTAGGATTTTTACGAAGTGTATATTATCTTAATGTGTGTAACTGAAAATTGACTGCATTTTGAATACTATATTTTATTTTTATATATTCAAACAGTTGTTTTTGCTGAAAAAGATCTTTGATCAGTCATCCCATACACTTACTGAAACCAACTAAATATATATATTTTGCTTTTTCAACTATTAGATAAGTGCTAATGTTCCCTAAACAGTTCTTATGATTACAAGCTACAAGTATGCAAAAAGCAAGTGCGACAACTATAAATCTTACCCTTATGAATGTGTAGAAAATAATTCCTAAACAGCTGAAAATACAGTTCATTATTTTGCTGCACTTTTGTGCCTGTTTGCAACTTTCTTAGGGCTGCAGAAACATAAACAAATTTTTGTGCCTTGGTACTTAAAAAACAAACGCTGGGCTAAGGTTCTTATAGGAACGTTGCTTAGTCTTTTTACTGTGATACCACAGAAGTCTAGGTTCCTGAAAACCTAACAAGATCATAAAATCCATTTTTTTTTTTTTTTTATCCCTTGTGGTGTTTACTTTTTGCATTTCATTTAGTTTTGTCAATAAAAACACTCAGGTCTTTCTCAGTATAATCAGTCTTTTATTTTATTATTTTTAAATTTTAACTTTTTAATGCTTTGCATAAACATAAAACCATTCTCAGTGGGTCTCTGGGATGGCATTTAAAGGCTTAAATAAATCAAAACTCTGTATTCAGTTAATGCCAAAAATAAACTCATAATGTTATTTTATTCTTATTAGGTTTTCCAGCTGTTCAATCTCCACTCTCCTGTGAAACTGAAATTATAGATCAAAGCTAAATTGTCAGTGTCTTTTTAATTTTAAAAGCATGCTGTAAGAGCAACTGACCTCTAGCCTGTACAATTTGGATGTGATCATGTCATTTAGAAGATGCCACTGCACCAACTGCCCATACTTGCATTTTGGAATGAGAGATGTCTCTAAACTCACCGCAATGCTATCTACATGCAAATGAAAATGTTGAAGAACTACTCTTGCATGCAAGTTAATTCAGCTTGATTCTCTTAGAACTCTTCTCTTTTCTTAAATTGGAATTGTTGTTTCAGAGCAAAATGTTCTTTTATGTCAAATAACAAGTTGAAAAGGAGAAAGAAGAGAAGATGTCTCTAAATACACTAAAATTGTATCAGATGTTTCCAGATTCATGTCTTTCCTA
This sequence comes from Macaca nemestrina, assembly GCF_043159975.1. Classification (NCBI taxonomy): domain Eukaryota; kingdom Metazoa; phylum Chordata; class Mammalia; order Primates; family Cercopithecidae; genus Macaca; species Macaca nemestrina. Next base: position 21,977,951 of record NC_092131.1, on the reverse strand, counting down.
AGGGTTTCTAAGAAATTTCTAAGTCTTTGGTAACTGTTGACCACTTCAGTTCAGCCCTCAATTGCAATCTATTGAAAAATAAAGTAGAGAAACAGCAAAAAAGCATAACTAATGAGATTTCTATGGTCACAAAACGTTAACTCATTTGATTTTCCTGAAATTCTGGCTACAAAGCAATTCCACACACATCGCTAGATGTTGCCCGTGGCTTATATTAGAAATGTCACTTGGCTGAAGCTCTTTGAGGGTATTACACATGTGTACAATATCCTGTTACTCCTCTGGGGTAGAGGATTTCATTGTATGATCAACAGCCTGAGGACTCCTGCACTGAACTTGAAAAATATTGGTTTGTCAAAGTGAATGCTGTACTCAGTGAATGTATGTGATCCCAATTTTAGTTTCTCTTAAGTGTACATTATCGTCCTACTTTTATCATGGTGCTCATTCAGAGAGCAACATTTCTCTAATTTAAATGAAAAGTAAGACATTAAATTGGAAAGAAAAAGCATAGTTTGAAAATCATTCACTGATCCTTCCTGAATACACCACAGAACTACAAGGCACAACAAAAAATTGGAAACACGGTTATGAATGTCAAGTTCCAAAGGTTCTTTTTCTGGTTGCCTTATTTTATTCACCTGCTTGCCGAACTTGATCACTCACCCAACATCCCTCTGCCAAACACTGCTAATCTCAGTGGAGAAATCAAAGGACTGTAAAACATTGTCTTGTTTATAGAGAAATTATAAGCTAGTATATGCAGACAACTAGTCACAGTTCAAAACCATAATATGTGAAAGTTACGTAAGTGATACCTATGCATCGTGTGAGACTGTGCCTGTGGGGGTGTGTGCACAATATATGATTAGTACATAATATTTTTATCCTCCTACACAGAGATGTTGATATATATTCACACAAATAAATGAGCATTTCAAAATCATACACACAATGGGCAACAATAATAAACTATAGATTAAGTTATTTGGCTCCCCTACCAAAATAGAATAAGTATAAATTGAATGTGTTTTGAAGCAGTCCCATTCATTTTTCCACAAATGATATTTAGTTATACTGCTCAGGGTAGAAAGAAGGATGTATGTATCCATTGTGCCTTTTGAGCCTTCCATCTTTTCTTGCCAAGCACATCAAAGAGTGTAGTTTCTGTCAGCTGGAATTCTGTGACATAAATATTCCCACGATGGGCCAGTCTGAAATCTTCTCTGGAATTCTGGGGTCTTAATTTTTCTGTGGGACTAAAGAGCAACAGCCCACAACTTTCAGAGGAGAATCAGTTCTGGAGAAAGACAATCCATTAAGGTTGCCTGGAAAGTTACAAGTTTTCATCTGGGACATTCTGACTATGTTCAAGTAGTGCAGAAAGAACATTAAAACGAGAGATTAAAGGTATAGTTTGTCGAGAGATGGATGCTGGCATATGGTTCCGAAACTGATGCTCTGCTCTGACGGAAGCAACCGACACCTCGTTCCTGATCCTTTCCTGAGTCTCTTCTTGTGAAAGCAATGTTTTTTGGAGCTTATTGGTCAGGCAAACAACATATGGCCAATGAATACTAGCACAATATTTACAAACAGTGACAAACTGTATACTCCTGAGGTTAGTTAATGAACGAGACACCCATTCTTGTACATATTATCATCCTTTTGTACCAATGCCTCCGCATATCCCTTTTTTAAAAGCAAGTCACTTAAATGCTACTTGTTTCATTAATGAAAAGACCACTGTGATGCCCAATGATAAGGTGATGGAAGAAGGATTCACGTGAGGGATGATCAACAAGCATGTGAAATACTGTCATAAGCTAATCTGAGGTCAGGTTTTAATTCCCTGGAAAGTGGAATGACAGAAGCAAAATCATGAGAATAAAAATCATGGATTATGTTCGGAAAAGGTCAACATGTTCAGAGCATAGAATTTGTGCAGAGAAGTAACAGCATAAAATGGTAAACCTGGCCCCAGAATCTCAGTTCCTGGAACTTACTCATACTTCCTTCTGGAGTCTAGAGATATCAGTCTGTTATTATTGGGTTGGTGCAAAAGTTGTTGCATTTTTTTGTCATTAAGAGTTTAGTCAAAAACCGCAATTACTTTTGCATTAACTTAATAATTGAATACATGCCTTTTAAAACATAGTGCATGCAGTCACATTCTCTACTGAACATTCATTGCTGAACAAGTTAGATCTTTCCTCTCAAGGAATGTTCATTCCAATGTGTATAACAGGGCTGGGGAAGGGAATGGAAACTGATAACAAACAAATAGGTGAATAAAAATATAATACATGAAGCATAATATTTTAAGAGCCCTTGTTATTCTGAGCATGTTTTACTGATGTGTTGGGGTTAATAGGAAGTATTACCTGGTGATCTGAATCTCCACTGAGGGAAGAGTGTTGCAGAAACAAGTGAAATCTGGAGGAAAAGACATTGTATTTAAATATTTATTAAACACCTAGTATATGCCATATACTCTTTTAGGGACTACCTGTGGTATCAGCAGAAAAATATCTGCCCTTTGGAGTTTACTTTCTAATGATAATAAATATACACATAGATCAATCAATCAAATATATAAGAAAGAATAGAGTAGATTAATTTCTGATAAGAACTCTGAAGAGGGTTAAAGCAGGGAACAGGCATGGTAATGCGTGTTGATGATGGTATAATTTTATAAAGGATAGTCAGGAAAAATTTCATCAGAAAGGTGACATTTAAACAAAGAGCTGAAGAGTAGCCACGTGCATATTGGAAGGAGAGGGTTCCAAATATAAGAAAAAGCAGAAAGCACACAGCCCCTTGTGCCTGGCATGTAGAGGCAAGAAGATTCATGTGACTAGAAGAGCCTGAGCAAATGAGAGATTAGAAGGCTTTGAGATAGAAAGAAATGGGGAGCCAGACCATAGTGAATGTTGGAGTCAATTTACCTATTAAGGAGTTGTCACACTGACCTACTTATATTGGAGATATTTTTAGAGGTAATTTTTTTTTTTTTTAAACTGAGCAGTCCTTTCTTGGTGGTGCCTGAACTAGTTTCGTCCCCATTCTAATCACCTGACAAGAAAACTGAGAGGTAAGCTATGGTTAAGTAGAATCCATTGAGATGTTATCTGAGGGGCTCAGAAACAGGCATGGAGCAGTGTCCAACACTTTTTCTGTAGAGTTCTCTTGATTGTGTTATAGGTACCATATAAATCATAAAAGGAGAATTATAGGAAATTTGCTGTTTTCTTCCAAATAGCAGTAAAGCCATGTTATCTTAATATGAAAGAAACCTACTCATATCATGTGTTTTATGGAGTAAGAGATACTACTAGGTGAATCATTGTGATGGACATCCAACAGTGATTATGGAGATGGCTAAAACTAGAAGTTTGGTTATAACAGCAAACAATGGTAAGGATTATAATATGTTGTGTCTTACTCTTCTATCCAACTGATCATCTACTCATTAGATATCAAACTGCTCTTATTTATCAAGAGAAATCCTCCCAGTTCTTATGATGCCTAGTGTGCACACTAGAGCCAAAAGCAGTCACTCAGAAAACACTTGGAAAGTGATTAATAAGTGTACATCAAGTGTTCTGAAATAATGGGTGGTGATTTAATTTAAATATGTAAAAATGAATATTTTAAACAATTATAATCAATGGAATGCCATTTGCCTTACAAATAGAGATAAGTCATTTTCTTAAAAAATATATGGTACAACTGAAACATGAGCATTCCTAATCATGGAATTTGAAGTTTTTAAGATTTAATTTATAATCTAAAGATCAAATGACTTATCAAATTAATTACATTCCCTCTAAATGTAATGTGCTAATAAAATTCACACAAGTATGTCGCAATAGCTTTTTCAAGAAATATTTCACTACTGCAGATGGAACTAAGGAGAGGACTTTTATGTATCTTTCTGTGGTATGGTGAAAGGAATATTAGAAGGTAGATAAAATGGGTTCTACCTTTGATGATTTTGTTAACTAATTTATATGACTTTTGAAAACCACCCACATGTTCTTGCCTGCTTCCTCATCTATCAAACAGCTCTCTGTCCAGAGGCCTCACCCTGTGCCCACATTGTTCTAAGCACTTTATGTATACGATCTCATTAAATCTTCCCAATATCCATTATGTAAGACTGCCTCCTAATGAGAAGGTTAAGTTAAACTAGTTTGGCTATTCCTGAGGTCTCTTATAGCTCCAAAAATTCCAGTTTATTCAAATCAGTGTGTTTATTTCTCCATGGAGCAAGAGAAGAAATACCATGCACGAGCACATGTTAGTAGCTGACCAGGCAGAGAATCTGATGCCTTTTCATCACCTGCCTTAGCAACTTAATGGCACATGAATATTGAACTAAAATTTTGATGTATAGTCTAGATTTCTCAACCTCTGGCTACAGAGTTGGATATTACTACATGAAATATTACTTCTATCTGTAATAACAGAATCACTGGGGGAACGTGACTTAATTAGAACCTCACTGCAAAAGCTTGCGCAATAGCCTATTAAATGTCACAACTTCAGCAAATGCAGATTGTGGAAAAAGGCTAGTTTCTAGAAATATGTTCACATTATTTTGTTATAGGACAACTTATAACTTCTGTCACCGCTGTAACTTCACTAAGTGACTGTTGCTGCTGATCTTGAGGGAACAGAGATATTCATTAAAGCAACTCAAAGCAATAGTCTGTGTATTCCTTTTTTTAAAATTTGCACAAAGACATGCATCATATGATTAAAAGAAAATTGCCATATGGTAATGGTTCAATAAGCCACACGCACAAAATGATTTTTGTGGATATGTTTTCTTATCAGCAACTATCATTTCTCTTTCTAATGTGAAATATTTTCCAGGTAGTTTCAATATAAAGAAGAAATTGCTTTTGTGTGTTTATTGTTTATTAGTAGATGATCAGGTATCTCTATAAGAGAGCCAGGAACAAAAGAAATGTTTAAGTAGATAAAATACTATAATTTGTTTAAGTATAAAAGGAGATGGAAAAACAGATTCTTATTTAATAAAGGTTTGAGTACAAGCATGTTTCCTGTTACCAGCAATTATTGCCTAACTTGATAAGCCAGCATGTATTTATTGGAAAACGCTTGTGAAAATAGAGTTATTACTTTACCACTGTTGACCTATAACTGCCTGTATGAATAGTCATGGCTCTTTATCACTGATTTTGCTTATGTCTCTGCTCTGATGAAGAAAGACAAGACGGTGGGTGCCAAATTCTGGAAACAGAGCAGCTCAATTACCATTTGGACTCATTTGAATCCCACAGGACCACACCACGTTTAAGTGATTGATATTGATTCAAGAAATAGACCTTAAATGAGCTGGTGTAACAGAGGCAAAATTAATCTCTGTTGAAATGTGAAAGAAATCATGATGAGGGAGAATGGCCTAAGATTTGCCTCATGACAGGATCACGAATATCTATATAATTTTTAATATTTGCTCTAATAATTAACAACAGAAGTTGATGTCAAGAGAGTTGGGTAACAGAAGCATTTAGGGAACCAGCTTTCACGGACAGATGAGGAGATAGCCATGAGAGGGTGTTCAGTATTAGAAGAGCATCTGATTATGAAATGTCTGAAAGGCCTAAAGATAACACATCAAACTCTTCATACAAACTGTGTCATACAATTCAAGCTTTTCATCTTCATCAAGGTTTTATTTTGAATAAACTGCTATCTGTACTAGGCATTTTTATCCATGACAGTGGTGCTTGAAAAACTGTAGCTATGGAAATAACAAATAATTAAAGGTTTCAACCAGTTTGTAAAAACGGAAGGGGTTACTTAAAATCAGGAAAGAAAAAGATAAGAACACCAAAAAAATAATATTGAGGGACAATTAGAACAATTGTTAACGAGATTGCCTATGCATTCCTGTACTAAATTCACTTGAATCAAAGGAGAGAAAGAGCAAGTACTATTATGTTCCATTTGACATACTTTGCTTTACATTAGAACCAAGATTCCTGAAATTCTGGACCTCCAAGCTTTTTATATCTAACTTTATGGGTGTTGTGCTTTGAAAAGTGAGTAGTATTGGACAGATGTTAATGGGGAGGACTACAAAGGAGAAATGGTGCCATAGCTCATGAATGAAGTTTGTGTTACCACCAGGGGGCAAACTGTCAGAAGGTGCCCATGTAGGATTCCACATTGCACTGACGGGGATGGCCAAAGTGTTTCCATAGTTGACTGTTCTCATGCTTAAACATAGGTATAGACACATGGATCATGTTGATAACAAGAGTACAGTAAACCTTTTTAGCTATTGAAGAGTTTGAGTTTTCTGTAGGAAAAGTGAACCTATGGGAAACAATAAATGTATTTTCATAAAAATAAAAGTTATATGCATTTATCTTTTTATATTTATATTTATATACACCACACACACACAGAGAGACACACACCCTTTGATCATTTTAATCATAGTACTAGTATTTAAATATGAAAAGTATTCTGAAAGTAGTGAGTGTTTTTCGTCAGACCATCGCTAAACTCTGTCAAGTTGGCATCACCGATGTTGCTCAACTTTAATTTGAGTTTCATAAAAAGGTAACTTATTCTCCAAAAGCTGACTCTGATTGTCAAAAGTTAATAATGTAGTGTTGTCACTGACTCTGATTCTCACTGGCCTATTCTCAATCAGGAAATGGAGGCTGGTGGAACCAGAAGTGGTACCATGTTCTAGAACTTTAGGCTGAGCTTGATTCAGAGCTGAACTTCCACGGCGTCACAGAGAGTAGACTAGAAACAATTACCAAGGGCAGAACACTATGAAGAGTTTCTAGGTCAGTGTTGCTGAGGTAAATTCTCCAAAGCCTTTTAATAAAATCCAAATAGAGCAAAATGGACTGCTTTAAACTGATTACTATGAGTGTTCAGGACAGGAGTAGAAAGACAAGACCTAGAGGATATCTTTGGAGTAGAGAAGATAATTTCACAGGCTTTTAAATACAGTTTCTATGGCCAAGGAAAAGCGGTGTTTGCCGATCCCTTAACATCTTGTGTCTAGAAACTGATCCTGACTACTATTGAAATTCCAGGATACTATATTTTCTTGGTGGTCACAGCTTAAACTCAGTAAATTCCTTATGACCAAGTTATTTTGCACAGGTAGGTTTATGATAATTAGGTCTGCCTTAAAATCTGCTATTCCATTCAGTCTGGGATGGTATCCCAAAGAAAAGTAAATTATAGTTTCTAGTTACCATCTTGTCAATCCATATAGGCAAGGTAACCCTTATCTCAATTGTTCTAATTCTTTAAAAAATAGATAATTAGTATTTTTCAAGGCTAGTGTCTTCTCTATAACGTCTCTGGGTTAAGGGAGAGTCCGACAGCTCATGCTTCTAGTTTAAACCTTAAAAAAAGAAATCCTTAGGGAAAATCAACAACCCAACCAAAAAATGAGCAAAAGATCTGAACAAACAGCTCATCAATGAATTATGTACAGATGACAAATACGCATAAGAAAGGATGCCCAATATCATACATCATCAGGAAATTTCAAATTAAAACAACAATAAGAACTCACAAAATACCTATTAGAAAGGCAAAAATCCAAGACAGTGACACTAAACGCTTGCGAGGATGTGTTGTACAAGAATACTCGTTCGTTGCTAGTGGGAGTACAAGATGGTACCACCTCTTGAGAGTTAGGCAGGTTTTTACAAAACTAAGCATATTCTTACCTTATAATCCAGCAGTCATGTTCCTTGGTATTTGCCCAAATCAGTTAAAAATCTACATCCTCACAAAAAAAAAAAAAATGAACTTGAACTTGTATGTTTATATCTTTCTTTATAATGTCAAAATATGGAATCAATGAAGACATCCTTCAATAGGAAAATGGGTAAACCCTGGTATATCTGTATAATAGACTATTATTCAGTACTAAAAAATAATCTACCCTGCCACAAAAGTACATAGAGGATCCTTAAATGCTTATTACTAAGGGGAAGTAGTAAATCTGAAAAGGCTTCATGCTGTATAATTTCAACTATCCCATTCTGGAAAAAGCAAAACTAAAAGAATCCATGGTTGCCAGGATTTGGGGAGTAGAGAAAAGACAAATTGGGAGAGCACAGAGGATTGTTCAGGGCAGTTAAACTATTTTGCATGATATTATAATGATAGATTCATGTCATTACACATTTTTCAATACATACAGAATATGTAACACAAAGAATGAACACTAATGTCAACTATGGAGTTTGGGTGATAATGATGTGTCCACATTCATTTAACAACAGTAACAAATGCAGATTCTGGTTGACTATAGGGATGGCTGAGTGTGTTTTAAGGAGATGAGGTATGTGGAAATTTTCTGTACTTATTGTTCAATTTTGCTGTGAACCTAACACTGCCCTAAAAAAATAAGTTTATCAACTAAAAATTAAATGAAGTGGCCAGGCACAGTGGCTCACATCTGTTATCCCAGCTCTTTGGGGGGCCAAGGTGGGCAGATGGCTTGAGCCCAGGAGTTCCAGACCAGCCTGAGCGACATAACAACACCCTGTCTCTACAAAAACAAACAAACAACAACAAAAACACAATTGGCTGAGTGTGATGGCATGTGCCTGTAGTCTCAGCTACTCAAGAGGTTGAGGTGGAAGAATCATCTGAGCCTGGAGAGATGGAGGCTGCAGTGAGCTTTGATCATGCCACTGCACTCCAGTCTGAGCAAAAGAGTGAGACCTTTTCTCTCTTTTACACACACACATACATACACACAAAATTAAATGAAGAAAGTCTTTGGGCCAATGAAAGAGCTCAACGAATCAATCATCTTCACACATTTCCAACATCATTCCATATTTTCAAATTGGTCATATGCACAAAGGGAGCTTCTTGAACTCTCACTGCACACCTTGCATAATAGAAGTTGTGTGTGATACTGCAATTTGATCAAGGTTTGAACTCGGTGAATCTGAGTTCAAACCCCAGCTTTGTAACCTACTACCCAAGTAACTTTGTGCTTGATGCATACGTTCTTCAGATCTGTAGTTTCATGTGATTTCTATAAAGTTTAAGCGAGAAAATGTATTTGATATTTTTAGTATAGTTCTTGGTATAGGTACTCAAAAATATGAAGTGTTATTATTATTGAGAGGATAGAGAAAATGGAAGCTGGACATAGTACATATTTCTGCATATATCCTTCCTCCCACTCATACACACACACACGTGCATGCACACACATACACACCTTTCAGTGCAGTTGTTAATATGTGACAAGTGAACTCATATTTTTCACGTTTAGGACAAATCTCTCATATTTCTTTAAAATGGGTGGTTCCCATATGTAAGTTTATTCATTAAAAACATTTATCTTTTCTTTTTGGGCTGTGTACCAGAGTCAGATATAACCTGCATGAGACCTTTGCTGTAGAATATTAGCATTTTTTAACTATTTAAAAACAGCTTTATTGAAATAGAATTTATGTATCATTACATCCATCCATTCAAAAATGGACAGTTCAGTACTCTTTAGTATATTCACAGAGTTGTACAACTGTTGCCAGAATCCATTTGAGAACACTTTTATTCACAGTTTGTCAGCAAGTCCTCTACAGCCCAAAGCAAACACTATAGATTTACCTACTCTGGACATTACATATAAAGGAAATCATAAAATATATAGTCTTTTGTAACTGGCTTCTTTAGCATGTTTTTCAAATTTCATCACGTTTTAGTATGTTTCAGTACTTCATTCCTTTTTATTGGCATATAATACTTTATTTTATAAATACATGACATTTTATTTACCATTCATCAGTTGGGTGATAATCAGTTGGGCGTTTGAGCTATTTCCACATTTTAGCTATTATGAAAAATGCTGTTATGACCATTGTGAATATAATACACATTTTACATGTAACTTATATATATCAATATTATAGTTTACATATCTAATTGCTAGAAATCCCTTTTTAAAATTAATTAAGATAAATATATTAAGTTACCTACCTGCAATCGTTCAAAAACTTCTAACTAGTGATCAGTGTGCTCTATATGTGACAGTAAAATAAATAGCCACTTTGTTTTTGCTATTATCTAGTCTCCTATTTTCCATAGAAATGGAGGCTAAAATCTACCTTTCTCATTATGCCTTGCAGCTAATCGGGACCATGTAAGTAAGTTTTAACCAATGGATGTGGATGGAAGTGCTTGAAACTTTTAAATCCTGCACTTAAGGAGTATATTTTATTTCCCTTTTCTTCTTCCCTTCTGCTGACTAGAGTGTAGAAGTGACAGTGGGAACGGGAGTAGCCATTTGGGACCAGGAGATGCAGATATTCTGAGAAGTGTCAGAGAACAAACAGAAAGGTCCTTGATCCCAAATAACACGAAGTTGCCATATCAACTCTGAGCTGCTTAGTTCATACTCTGTTATATTGAGTCTTTCTGTTCAAGCAGCTGAAACTGTTAATAACTGCTAATAATGAAGGTACATCATCTACAAAAAAAGTTTATGTTCTTCATGGTAACCATTCACTATGCAAAAGCTGCTGTGTGTTTTTTGATTGTTTGTTTTGCTTTTTCTTTGTCTTGAGTATTAGCTACTCTAGAAACATTCTCTTCAACTTTTTCAATTGGGTTTTATATAATACTCTTCGTAGACATCTCACCTTCCTGGACCGTTGTTTATCAATGTTTCTCTGAAATTTTTTGTTTTGAATGGAAATTACACTCTAGATCAAAACTGTGAAAAGTAAAACAGATGATTCCTCTCAAGATAAGGAGGCAGTTCGATTATGAATCAACTTATCTTTCAATCTCATGTATTTCTTCAATCGATCATTAGGCGGAGATCATATAATACATATGGTAGGATATGTGTAACGACCTGGAGTAATCAAACACAACAATACTCTGAATACTTATTGAGCTTGTGATGAATTAAATAGGTCTCTCTAGCCTGTAAATCCACCAGGGTTTCCTATGTTGCATCGGAAAGATTAATAAATAAAAGACTTCACAGGCATTTCATATATGTAAAATTTCATTTTGTTCTTTGTTCACATGGGTCCAATCTGTTAAGTTCAAGAGCTGGTCTTGAGACTTGAACATTGCCCTAGGAAAAGACAGCCTTTTTTTTTTTTTTTTTTTTTTTTTTTTTTTTTTTTTTTTTACTGCCTTCAGATATTGCTGGAACTCAGAATGAATGTAGAACTACATTGCCAGGGTTGGTCTGCAGAGTAAAGATGGGATGATGTCATAGCTCTCACCTTTTCTTCTCCATTCCTGCCATCACTGGAGCATTTTCTTGCCATAGTTATGGCTTTGGATCTTAGACATGGTGCTTGCTAGTACTCCATATTCTTGGTTTCCACATGGCTCCTCTTCCTGCCACAGTTCCAAAGGATGGGGTGCTGGCAAGGATGTTATAAGTATAGGGTTATTTCCCTTGAGCCAATTATTATTCTCTTCTGCTTAATTTTAGGTTCCTTTTGAATGTCTCCTTTTTTTTTTTCTTGTAGGTTTTCCTTGAAAGCCCCTCTGCCAATAGTGTCAAATACTGTCATTTCCAATACATCATTCCCTTTCACTCCTTTATGGGGGAACTAGGGCGAGAGATGGTTAACAACTGTTAGGCTGCAACCATTGAAACTAAAGAAAGCCACTGAAACACTGCTGTGAAGGAGCTTTCACCAGGAGCATGTGTGCAGTGGTGAGCAACTGTAAGCCCTCTTTAGCTCTTAATTACCCCCACACAAAGGGCAGTGTTTGCTCCTCGTACACATGGGATTTACCCGCCTACTTTTCATTAGTGTTAATGGGGGTCTCTATGTATAAATCCTCTTTCCTTCTCCCAGTATCAATGGTGGAAGAGATGCCAAAAGAGCTTTCTGCTTTTTCGCTTACTGATTGGTTTCAGATGAAACACAAAAGCAAATCTCTGAGCTCGAGCCCACTCGTCCTCCACACACTGCACTCCAGGCGCTATTAACACTCCTGAGACTTCTTTTCTCATTTGCTGTCTCAGGAGTGGCCAGAAACGATTGCCACATTGTGTCCCCACACCCCCTCCAAAGCCCTTGAAAATTGCTTTTCTTTTTTCTCACATCAGCTTGACTTATTCTATTCCTCTTGATACAAGTAGATCAGCATAAGGATCAAAAACCAAAAGTACACAAAAATACAAATTTCTCCTTCTTACATCCCACAAACTCGGTTTCCACTTCCTTCATGTCCTCCAGGGACCCAATTCCATTTCAATGTCCTACCTCACTTGAGCCTGTGTGCTGGAGAGTGAGGTCATCTTGCTGGTGCATTCATTTCCCCTAATCTATCCTTGAACTTTTCAGGATCCTCATATTTATATCTTAATTAGTTTCAGGATTTCTGGAATCTCCAAATCCTCACCCAAATATTTAGCTCTCAGCTTAACAGCACATTATTTATTAGTAGGTAGGAACTGGCCAAGTTTCCATTAGTGACATACAGAGTTCTCTTCGTTGCTTTTCATGTTGGTCCTAAATCACACATCCTACTGTAATGACTTTCTTTTCTTTAATTTTATTGGTTGGCTTAAACCTCAGCATACTTATTGATGAAGTTTCTCAGCTACCTTGAGTGTAACACAGTGAAAAGAGGGATGTTGGTTTCTCTGGCAGCAGTGAGAGGCTTCAAAATGAGAAAGAAGAAGGTCATACCAAATCAGGACCAAAAGCCCAGATTTTTTATTCTGCTACTGACTGTAAGTGCACAGTTCGCGTCTGTCGGGATGAGAAAGAGACAGACGAGAAAAGGCAACATAATGAAGTATTTACGATGCCACCTTCCTTGTCAAATAACAAAAGCAAACATTATTCTCTTTAGTAAAATTATTGAAATCTAGAATGAATGTTCATTGATTTAAACTAGTATACACACACACACACACACACACACACACACACACACACACACACACACACTTCATAGTTGGAAAACCTCCCCTTGAGCCAAAATTACGTTTTATTTTAAGGTTGGTTTTGCTTAAAGGATCTGATAAAACCAGATTAAAATTTTCAGAGATCTAGTTGCTTATTTCAGCATTAAACCTTTTAAAATGTCATCCGTAATAATCAACATGCTACTTTCCAGCTTTACCAAACACCACTATGTTATTATTATAGTTAATCCTCAAGAACACCCTGATATTCAGGGATTACTGTTCCATTTTTAGTAGTAAGAATAGTAAGGGATCTGTATGTTTTCTTGAGTCCCTCTGACACACATCTTTTGTCACAAATCTATGATGTTTTCCTTCGGGATACCTGCTAATTTTAGTTATTTTCCAAATATTCCCTCTGCTCCATCTCTGACTCCATTCTTTAGCTGCAAAATCATGGAATAAGTAAAAATATCAAGACAAAATAAAAATGTTAAGGACAAAGGAACAGCAAAAATATTGTCTTTCTCCATATCCCAGAAACTCCCTCCTCCTCCCAGATACAGTCTTAATATGTGGCATGTATGGTGGGAATAGTCCTCATTGAGGTTAAGAGATCTGGATGGGGAAGGACTATTGCTCCTTTGGAAGCTGTCAGTATAGACATCATTAGATTTATGTTTATAAGGGATAGGTTCTTGACATTAGGTATGGCTTTAAGATGCTTTGGTTATCTGTTAATTCCTCATGTTCCGAGACTATAGAATCTTTGTATTCATTAATTTTTCTAAGAATCCAACATATTCAAGGAAGTAATATCTGATTTACTGATGAAAGTCATTTGACTAGTTTCAAGGAATTCTGAGTGGGAGCATGAAACTCTGTCCACCTTTCCAGGAGCGCCACAATGGCTTGCTAACAAGGAACAAACGGTCTTGCTGATGAGATATACAGTGCTTGATACATTTTCCACCAGTGGGAGCTACATCGAAAGATGAAGTGAGGCACTTGGGGAGGAGACTCCAAGCTTGACTCAACATACAAGGGTAAGGGATGTCATTTATTGCTCCTGATATGGAACCAGTGGGGACAGGGGTTTTGAGGGACTGTAGACATGGAACAATCTGGTTGATCATACAACAGTGATAAATGCCTTAACAAAGCATGCATCTGAATTAGAAATGAAATAATTTGAAAGTCAATGCAGCATAGACTTTAAATTGCTTTTGGCCTACATGCTTAATACACTTGCACACTCGCATAATAATTAAGCCTGGGAGTTAAGTTCTTAGAGAGCAAAGCGATCACTCTTCCTGGACAGGCAGGAAACCTGTAATCCTTATATCCACACAGGTCTAAAAAAGTGGATAAACTGAAAGATGCCCTTGTGTCTTAAAAAGGCTGAAGCTTATGTGTATGTGTGGAGGGAGCGAGAGTGAGTATATGTCGGCTTATAAGTAAAATTACCTATCCACACAAGCTTCTCATTCATGTATGGAAATGATTAATGTCTAGGGGCCAAGGATTTGCACTTCTGCAACTCGAGCAGACTTGGTTTGATTGGATGTAGGTTCAGTGGCCATTGTTCTCTGCATAATGAGAAGAGACCTTGCATATTAAAGGTTTACCCACTTTCCTTTTGTTGCCTCTGTTGACACCCTCTAAGGATTGTTATGAGAACTAAGTGAAATGAAGAATGAAGGTAAAACTCAGCACAACACAATAGTCTGCATCGAGTGAAAGTGCTCAGTTAATGGTAGTTGCTGGGACGTTCATCAACATCATGAATAACCATAATAAATAGACATCTAGAGCCATGAATGGACTTGCTCAAGAGGGCAATTAAATCAGTGGCCCTTGGGCTTGATGTTTTATTTCCTTTGAAAAATATTGTTGAATCCTTATTATGTGTGCTTACTATAAGGAATACAAAGATGAGTAAGACAATTTCAACCTCAAAACAATGCATGATTCTGTGAGAGTGAAAAGAGAGGGAACATCTTGTGTATGAATAATAAAGGGAGTAAACCAAAAAGCAGGAGAGAACTGGGATAAGAGAGTGAATGCTGAGCCTATGAGTACACTTGTTCCAATTTCATATTGAAACCTAAAATTGTGCTGCTCCTCCTAAATCATCTCCCAGTGATTTTCTTGCAAAAGTACTAGTTCCCCCGGAGGGACAGAAGGACTGACGCTGTGGCTCATATTAAATCCTGTCCCAGCTCCTGGGTAAAAAGGGGGAATTTATCTGAGTTTAGGGTAGTGTTGCTCAAATTATGGTCCAAAATCTCCTGCCTCACAGATACTCAGAGTGCCTTTTAAATGCAGATCAGTTTCAAAATGTATCTCAATTGAAACTGATCAAATGTATCTCAGTTAAGATACAGATCAAACGTATCTATTTCTAATCTGAATCTCTTGGGAGTAAAAGCCAGAGTCTACATTTGAAACCATGTCCTCAGGTGATTATTTTACCCACCAAAATTTGCAAATCAATGGTCTGGGGCAAGTGAGAATTGCACTGCCAGTGATTTAAATGAGGGTCTTGGTTAGGTGTGGAGATAATGTCTGTGGTCTGTTTTCTATCTCTCTACTGCTAAGCTTAATTAAATGTACAGTAGATATCAGAAAGGGAAAAAGAAAGAATAAATGATGGAAAGAGGTGAAAAACCAAATAAATTATCCAGAGATGATTTGAGACCTCCCTTCTTCTCAAGGACACATGGTAGTTATATGTCAAAGATATAGACAGCAAATACCTAAGCACTTGTGCCTTCCTTTACACCTTCAGCACCCATAGTAGTCATTACTCATAGGTAACCACACTTGCCAGCAGAGCCCTAACATTGTCTCACAATTTGTTCCAACATATCCCTTCATGTAATCACCTTCAATCAATTGGAGTTACTATGGGTGATGAAACCTTCATGCCATACTGGGAAGACACAATTAATCCTTGTTTTCTTAAAAGAAACAGATGGGCAAAAAGTCAGTTCTTCTACACGAAGTGTCTTTGGAGGGATTTCTGAGTGTGTTTACCCTCATTTTCCTTTCATGTACGTGGAGTTATAAGACCGATGTGGGGCTAGGTCCTGTCTGGGATCACGTTTCCGGAAAATAAAAACATACATTATGAGGCTATCAGGCTCAGAGTGAACTCTGGGGTAGGAAAGAATTCTGTGGATGGTTAAGGTGCCTCTTCTGCTAAATCTTGGTGAAAAATACTCAGTGTAAGGTAGTGGTCAAATGACAGGTTCTGCTACCCAGCAGCTGAGTCACATCAGTGACTTTCTTATAGCATGGAGGATAGGCAAGCTCAGACGCTTCCTTTTCAGCCTCCTCATCTGTGAAATGAAGGTGATAACACCTTTGTAAATTGAGTGAATTAAATGAAAGAGGGCATAGTGTCTGCCAGATGAATGCTAGTGACTATTAATTTATGTAGATAAACCTACCTGGGCTTCTTTTCTACATTAGAATGTTGAAGCTGGTTGTGGCAACTCACATCTGTAATCCCAGCACTTTGGGAGGCTGAGACAAGAGGAATGCTTGAGCCCAAGGGTTCGAGACCAGCCTGAACAACAGAGTGATGCCTCATCTGTACTAAAAAGAAAAAAATTTAAATTAGCTGGTGTGGTGGTGCATGCCTGCAGTCCCCATAACTGGGGAGGATGAGGAGGGAGGATCACTGGGGCCTGGGATTTTGAGGCTGCAGTAAGCTATGATTGTGTCACTGCACTCCAGTCTGGTTGGCAGAGCGAGACCCTGACTCAAAAAAAGAAAAGTTGAGACCCTGAAGACAAATTAGGATATTGAGTTAAACAAACAAACAAACACAAAACAAAAACCACTTCATATTATTTTTATAGTTCTAGCTTGAGTGGCAAAAAGAATCTTATTGGACTCATATATAATCCCATGCCATTCATCAGAGTGAGAAAGCCCAAATATTATTAGAGTTCAAATCCAAGTAAAAGGAAAATATGTTTTCCCTGCTAAGATCTCTGGATTATCCTAGAAGGTTTTAGATTAAATGGCTGTGACCAAGGGACGTGGCTGAGTGACAATGTCCAACAGAAATAAGTAACTATATGTAGAGAAAATGCCGTGTAAAGGATTCATACATCTTTTCAGCAATACAGTAAAAGACAGGTAAGAAAGTTGTAATTCTGACTCTTTGGCTCTCCTGGCATTAGTGGCTTAAGAGGCTAACACTGTCCTAGACTTTTCTTTACAGAATTCCCTGCAATCAATATCCAGACTTGGAATATGCTGTGGCACCTGCTCTGCCAGAGGGAGCATCTACTGGCTCTCTTCCGCTTCGTTTTGGGAAAGTAATGAACTGTTGGTTATAAACAGTTGAAAACAAATATCAGAAGGTCATTGTGCTGCTAAACTTTGATATATTGAGAAATGTGAACTTTAGCGGGACTTCTAAAGTACTGTCATGCAGGAGGCGGTAGAGTAAGTGGCTTCATCTATCACTGGTGAAAACATGGTACAGCATCACTGCTTGAAGGTTGAGCATGAAAATACTCAACCCTGATTAAACGACCATAATTCCTCAAGTCTGGGACATGGTTGGCAGACATAGGAAGCTGGGGCCTTAAAATATAAATTGTTGGAATTTATAATGCACTGTCAATCTGTCAGGGAAAAACAGCATTGGAGTCTCTCTAAATTCACACTATTGAATAATTATTTAAACATTTTCAAGAGCCAATTTGCAAATGCATTGCAAAAATATGAAAAAAAATTATATTTTTTTCTTCTTTCAAAGAAATATACTGGGCAATTTGCATAGAATGGCAATGCTTAGTGTTTCTTTAAAATTCATGCCTGCTTTGTTAGCTTAGGTGACTTGTTACTAGTATTTTAAAGTATGGATTTTGTAGTTGGGATAATTAGGGATGCTGAACAGTAGAATTGTTCTTGAAATTTCAAATAGTTCCACTGCAGAAATGAAAAATTGCTGGTGAATGCATTTATTTTCTTCGATGAGGAAGCCTTCTACAGATAAACTGCACCATTTCAGTTATTTCAAAGAACAGAATAACGTGCACCTAATTTATTGGAGCAAGAAACCAAGCATATGTCTGGCACCCAGAACTGAGGCTTGGGTTAGGCTTGGAACTATGTGGAGTCACATCCCTAGAAATAAAGGTTATGTAGTTTCCTTTCTCTTTTGAACTAGTTGGCATATGTACACAGGAGTAGTTAATAAATACTAGGAAAGAAGAGATTTATTAAGACTCTTAAAAGTGTAAGCCAATGAATTGCTGATGAGGATTTGAAAGGAAGTTGTACAGATCTAAGACATGTTGTCTGGTCAAAGCAATAAGTGTTTATTTAGTTCTCTTTACATGCCTTGCTCAGCATCATAGCAGATAAAACAATGGGAAGATTCTTTCAAGTAGCTTAACATCTGGAGAGAGAAAACTCAAGTCAATAAGCATTCGGTATATATAACTGTATGTATATGATTGTTACAGGAAGCAAAGGGGGTCACATGTATTCTAGAAAGAAAGAGAGTAATATTGGTTCAGTAGCTGGGGAAGGCTCAATGGAGTAGGCTGGGCATTGGAAAAATCTTGAATGATGAGGACAATTTTTGAAGTTGAAGAGAACATTCTCAAAAGTAGCTAGAGTAAAATGCATATTAGGGATTGTTGATTTAACTCCTGAGGCTGGTGGAGGGAGTTCAAAGAGGAGTTTCATGAAAGATTAGAGAAGTTACAGGATAGAATGCTGAGAGTCTTTCTGGATTTGCTCTACATTTTATCAGATTTTGTAACTTCCATTAATCCACTAGCCCTTAATGTGCATTTTCCTCTAGTTACTCTTTTCTTCACAGAGGACCTGATGTGTGTGTATGGTCTCACCATAACTTCCTCTACACAGTTGTACAAGGGTTCCATCTAATTCCTGTTCCTTTAAGGGCCACTCGGAAGAGGATGGACTTTCTCCTCGTCACACTCTGTACATGTGTCTCCCTCTTCTTTCTCTCACCATATTAGGCACCCAGGGAGTCATAACCATCTTTACATACTATAAAGCACCTAACATAATGCTTTGCTTTAATAAGTACAGACTAAATGCCAGTTGGTGTGAATTTCCAGTTCTCAATCTTTCTGTAAATAACAGAAAAGTTGCATAATGCTCAGTGGGCAAAGCTGGAAGTGAATGCCGCCTTCTTCAAGATTGAGCGGATGAGTGCTGCTAGATATTAGAGCTCCTTGAAGATGGGATCTGTCCTATTCATTGCTGTGTTCCCAGTGTCTTTTTGCAACACCTGGCACAAAGAAAGTGTTGAGAATGTTTGGTGAATGAATGAGTGAATAATCATAAGAGGCCACAATGCTATTCATACACTGTATGGAGCTCATTAGTGTGTCTTCTCTGCATCTCTCAGCCCTATCTGGCTTTACTAGGTTCAAACAGGGGATGTTATTGAGAACAGTCAAAACCTACCCAGATAGGGTGTACACAACTCCAGGCCATTCTTCCTCTGCCTTTTCTTCCCATGGGGACAGTTGCTCATAGAGAAAGCTATAAAAGGGTAAGCTGCTATGGAAGTTGACAGACAGAAACTTTATTCCAGATCTTTATCCTAAGAATCAAAAGAACATGTCTTCTAGACACAAGAATACATAATGACAGTCAGGATCTTTCTTTTATCTTTAAGTCAAAGTGACTGAGATTTGCCTATAAGCTAGGCAAAATTCTGGCTATGGCTTCAGTACTGTCCTTAACCTGAACATTCTACTACTACAAATAGCATATTATCTGTATTTTCTGTGGGTTCCCATGTAACAGATTTTGAGAGGTATGTAATTCACTTTTTCTGAAAATACTTACCTTCTGTTTGGGATTTTAAATGAAAATAGATTCCATGATTAATGCAGAAATATGACACTAAGGTGTTTCCTGTAACAAACAAACAAAAATACTGTTTTTGAGTTTCTAAATGATATGCCAATGGAGGTCACAAATCTCATTTGGACCAGTTATCCCCATTTAAATGATGAACTCTAGAGAAATTTAATGCTAAATGAATCATGATCATAAAAATCAGAATTATAATCATATTGAAGAGAGTATTTAACTTCAAAAGTTAAGTTTGTTGTATGCATTAAGAACTCTGAATACCTATAAATTATGTACATTCTTCTCACTATTTATTTTGTGGGTCTGCTTTGGCACCTTTGGACACAGGATTTGTGCCATATCTCATTGCGTATTGACAAAGCAAGAAGACTTCTCTTCCGAAGGTGGATACCCATGTGCTCCCACAAAGGAACAGGCGATAGAGCAGAGTTAGCAGGTGCAAGTATTCGGCCTGGTTTTGTTAAACTGAATCCACATAAGGCATTCTATTCAATGTGGGGATATATCTCACTAGTTCAAAGTGATTCATTAGCACAAAGAAATAGCAGAGTGGGAGAGTTCTCAGAGCCTTTGGCAAGCATGTTAAAGCAGGCCCATGACAGATGAACTCAATGAACTAACAGCTTAAGTAGCAGTTGGGAACTGGGAGTGCTGAGAAATGAATGGGCTGACCTTATAACAGTGAGCAAAACTTCATGACTAGAAAACACAAACTTTTGGGCCCTTATGGGAGCATGTATCCCATTATGTAGCGTTTGAGGGGAGGAGATGGGGGCTATACAGTTTTACATGCCATTAATTAAACTTAGCATAGAGAGGCCACTGATGTCTACCTTACTGCCTGATTAACATACTGGGTCAAGAGCGTTAGATATTTACCGACTGTTTTTGCATCAGAAACCGTAAGGGAAATGGCCCCTCAGAAATACATCTATAATTCATGGAGTAAATCAGAAGCTGTGCATGAAGGCTGACATTGCTATGCATTCCCTTCCCTTATTCAAGTGGGAGTTAGCCATGCATAAGGAAGGTCACATCAGACTGTGTGATTCCATTTTGGTTTGTGTTTTCAACATATTTTGGATATCCCGAGGCATGGCTAAGGACACTGGGGGAGAATGGGAAACGTAGGTTAAATTAAAGGAGGTTGATTTATTTAGTGGATCTTTCAAAGAGCTGCAAGCATCTAATTAGACAAAAGCAAATTATTAGATTATGTAAAGATATCTCATCGGCACCACTATCAGATTAAATCACAAACACACACGTGCGATTTGTTTTTATATATATTTATATTTAGTATAGCTATAACGTTAGCCATGGTGGTATTTATTTTGCCCAAGTATTTGTATTTACCTCCAATTTTTTATCATACTCTATAAGCTGTGGGCTTTTTGAATAATTGCCTTTTATATCTTTAAATATACGTATACTGTGATTTTTAAAATCAATATATTTATTTCAATATACAATTTTTCTGAACTAAATGGTAAACTATAATATTTTGAAAGGTTCCTTACAAACAGTTAACAATTTTAGCAAGCCATTAATATAAATTAAGTGGACAAATGAAAATAGCTTTTTATATTACTATGGAGTTTCTATTTTCAAACTCAAAGTATTAAAATGGGAATTGTAAGTCACCCATGAGGACTGTGTAACTAATCAGTTTTACAATTAGACAGAAGTTCAAAACTATTCTTTTCTAAGCACTGAAGAGCAGCCTGCCAGTCTCACTAGGTAATTGGGAGCTGAACAAATCCCTTGCCAATACTGGGGTGATGTGGCTGGCAGATGCTGATCAGAGACTGAAATAAAACGTAGATGGTAGAACATGAAAAAAAAAAAAAAAAAAAAAAGGACTATCCAGCAGTATCTCTTACTGGTGCTCCAACTCTCTTCTGAATGTATTTTAGTTTAATCAGTTTGAAAAGGTAAAAACTATCCCTTTCTAATAATTTAAGTCCAAATTTTAAAGTGCATACAAACTGAAAGTGACCTGCTTTTAATAACAGCTTTCAGTCTGTTGAGCATTTTCATGCCTAGGTTGGGCAATAAGATTCCAGAAGAGATAAATATTATGTGGGTCAGTGGGCTGGTTTTTATTGCCTTGTATATTATAAGGTAATATGAAATAAGATATGTGCAATATGAAATAAGATATGTGCATGCATTAAAAAGACTGTTCATCCACTGGTGATTGTTAGGTGTGCAACTTCGCCTCATGTGTAACATGAGTCTTCGTTCATACCAATTTTCAAACACATCAGCCTGGTCTTGCCTCATTTTATTTCAATGCTATTACTCTCCTTCATAGGCGTAAGTTTGCAAAACTGCACTCTATGCCTATATTCTGGGACCATGACACTTTCCATTTTCCTTCCAACCTGATGTCACATACTCATTCAATCTAAAACCCTCGCTTTACCTCCACCATAGCTAAAATCCTTCTGAGTCTGTTTTCATCAGCCTGTAGGCACAGGGAAGATGTACATGCCCAAGCCATCACAGCAGACCAAAGGCTGTTGATTGATCACGTGGAATTGGGTACACATTCAACGATGTCTCTACAACTGCCCAGGCTGGTTAAATGTGGGTAAATTATGCACATCTGCAAGCCAGCTGTTGCCTTCAGCTCGATCCCAGTCAATGCAAAAAGCCCAGGAGGTCAAGGAAAAGAGCTTTTTAGTTCTCTGCTGTATGTACACATGGTGGTGCAGGTGGACCCTTGCCCAGTCCAAGTGTCAGAATGCTGAGACGGAATTGTGGACACATTGACCCTTCTTCTTATTGTTTTCATCTGCATTATGTATTCATGGAGTTGCACGTATTAGTTAAGACAAGTACCCTAGAAACAGGAAGCCTTTGTTCTTTTTCCTACCGGCTGAAAATTACCAAGTAGAGTTAGCAAATCTTCCTAGATTCTTTGTTTATTTCTTTATTTATATTTGTATAAAACGTAGTGTGCTTCCTGAAACAGAAGGATGACAGAAATTGGTTTGCAAAGGACTTGGTCAATTGTGTTTGTTTAAAAAGATGAGAGGAATTCAAAATGAGATTATTCCTTGTCAGGATAACATTCACCTTTGACTTTCATTCTGATGTGGCCCCTGGAGAAAATATCAATCAAAATGGAAAAATAGAGAAGAATTAAAGTGAAGGAGAACCTCAGATAAAATATGTGGGAGTTGGTTAAAAAAATGTTACTGGTATTAGTAACAATCTAAGAGTTTCTTTAGGAGGGTCAAGAATAATCTGAAAGGAGCAAAGACAAATTTCTTTAGCAAGACAAGAGATCAGAATGAATGAGTAAATCAGGCATTAATGAGCAGATTGAGAGTTCCTTTGGGATGCTGGAATTGAAGACTTTCCTCCCAAGTCTCAGTTTCAGTTGCTTATATGAAATGCTTTAACAGGCACAGGCAAGAAGCAAACTGTATGGTTACCTGCTCTCATCTTTCTTATTCGTATTTTCTTCAGAGCTCAATTAAGGCATGTGCACCTATAGGCAAGGAGGTAAAAGTGATTCTTTCCCAAATACTGAGTTTCCTATTTTTAGGCCTTTCCTTTAGTTTAATTTCTCCCATTACTTTTTTTTCCCCACCAACATGCTCAATTTTTTCGAAAGAAAGGAAAAGAATATAATTCAATTGCCCTATAAAGTTTATTATTGTATTTTCTTCCAGGAACAATTACACTTTAATCACAAAAAGAAAAAGTCCTACCAAAATCGACACTTTGGGGATTTCCCTACCCAAATCAGGAAATTTCAGGTATGCTGGTGGGCATATTTGGGGGCTTTGTGACATGTTTTGAGTCACTCCACATATCACCTCTCTACTCTCTTAAATATAAAGCTAGCCAGTGCCTATATGGGTCTCTGGGCATCTCCTTTAAAGTGGCATGTCTCATTACCTATTCATAAGGCATGCATCATGGTTATGAGACAGACAAACAAGAATGCAAAAGCAGGTTTAGAGAAGGAACTGTCTTAGTCAGTTTTCTGTGGCTTACAAGAAAATACCTGGAACAGAATAATTTATAAGGAAAAATATTTATTTCTTATTTGTATGGAATTTGAGAAGTCCAAGGTTGAGGAGTCCTCTCTGGTGAGAACTCTCTTGCTGGTGGGAATTCTCTGAAGAGTCCGGGGGTGATGCAGGGTATTGCAAGAATAGGGCTGAGTGGACTAACGTGCTATTTCAGATCCCTCTTCCCCTTCTTATAAAGCTACCATTTCCCCTCCCATGATAACCCATTAATCCATTAACTCACACATAGATTAATCCATTCATAAACACAGAGCTCTCACAACTCAATCACCTCTTTAAGGTCCCACCTCTCAATACTGGCACTTTGGGGATGAAGTTGCAACATGAGGTTTGGAGATGACTTTCATACTACAGCAGAAAGGAAAAAGTTTCTATAAGACTTTGAGTACAGACATTTCTCTCTTAAAGAAGTCTTGTTACACCTAAGTCATATTTGTTAGATTCTTTGAGGAGAGAGAAACAGCTTGAATTATCAATATACTTTCCCAGTTTGCTTTATAAAACCAAGTGGCTATTCTCTCATTAGTGAAAATCATAAACCTCTGCACACTAATGTCCCTGTAGCTATAGACGTTTTGCTTTTCTCTTATCCCTTATTTCCTCCTTGATTCTACGAGACTTGTTATGGGTAATGCTTGCTCCATAGAAGTTTTAATCGAACAGCTTTCTCATTTTAATTTGCCTCTAGATAATAGTTTGCTTTCTTAATTAATGCTGTAAAAACACACATTATGATCTTTACCTGAAAGATGTTTTGATTCACACCAGTATCTACGGTTTTGGTTGACTAAAGTACTTTTCTCCGCCTGCAGAGAAGCTGTGCTCGGTGAAGCAGCTGCTTCATTTCACCCCAGAGGTTGCTGCATTTTGCTCACTGTAAAAATAATGCTTATTTAGGATACAATTTGTAAAGAGTTCTTCATACCCATTGAAATAAAAGTCCTGCCCAGCGCCCACCCACCCACCCATTTTCTGAGAAAGAAAAAACATCTCTCTGTCACTCTGGCCCTTCCTTTTTGCTCTTTCTCATTCAGTTTCTCCCTTCAGTCTCCGTGTCTGTACAACTTCACCTCGTAGAATGCCTATGAGCACTCTTGAAAACACCACTCATCATCATAATGATAATGAGAATAGTGGCAATGTATTGAGCAATTCCTGTGTGCTTGGTTTTATTATAAGGTTTTTACATGGCATTGTCTCAATTGTTTTCACAACAGTCCTATAAAGTATAAAATATTATTATTCCCCTTGTATAGAGGAAACCAGCTGAGGTTCAGAGAGGTTAGACAACAACTAAGCAGAAGAACAGCTGCACTGTGCCTGCTATGAATCCATTCATTCTTTGGATTGAAAGTAAGCATTCTCGTTCAGTACACGGCTACTAGTCACTTGACGTAATAGACACTAACAAATATTAACCAATGTCCATATAGTAGTCAGAGTTTTTGTTCTAAAGTGCAAGTTGGATCATGACACTCTCCCACTTAAAATTATTCAGTTGACCCCATTTCCTTCAAAATAAAGTTCACTTTTGTTGTGTATCCTGTCTTCATGGTCTGGTTCTAGCTTAGGATCTGGATTCCATCTCTCCTCATCCCTACCCCACTTAAGTCAGCCTTATTGCCAGGGCCTTTATATACTTCCTTTTTGTCTGTTTGCAATATATTCTTTCCCTACCCAGCCGGGATCCTACTCCTCTTGGAGTCTCAACTAGGACAATTCTACTTCTGGATGGCCTTCTTGACAGTCCCAGCCTCCCCCATTTGGTTCTCTCTTCATGCTCTTGTAATCCCAAGCTTGGACATCTCTTTATTTGCTTACTGGATTTTCCCCTCTTACTGCACAAAAAGATCCTGGGGGAAGGAGCAGCTCCTTCCTCATTATGTTCCCATCCACTAAGTGCCTGTCATTGAGTGACAATAAAAAAAATATGCTTGACAAATAAATAAACAGAGAACTAAGGCTGACCTTAAATAATACCCAGGGACAAATTTAAGAGTTAACATATGTTAATGCTTATCCCTTCAAACTTATCTATAGGAAAATGATTTCTGTCTCCTTATAAGTCAGTGCATAGTGGTTGGTTTAGGGATGGCATGAGAACAAAACCTGGCAAAAGAACTGGGCGAATTTGGCTAGAACTGTTGGGAACTCTTGGGAAGAATAGTTCTATTCTTTCCGAGAGTTCTACAGAAAACTTTTTCTGTAAAGAACTAGGTTGTAAATACTTTTTGCTTTCTCAAGGGCAGTGAGCTGAAGAAATATAGATCTGGATCTGTTGATGTGCTCGAAATCAAAAAGCCTGGTCAAAAAGAAAAAACATATCTAAAAATATGTATCAAAAAGAAAAAACATATATAAAAATATATATTTATAATATGTGTATAATATATTATATATTTATATATATAATGTATATACATATAAAATTGCCCAAGTCAATCTATGTTGGGGTTCTACAACTTTCTGCTGAAATAATCTTGACTAACACCCTGCTTTGGTTTATGCTTTCATAACTCTTACCTATTCCTAGCACTTCTGTCAATCATTAAATGTTTACCTGAGTTATTCTGAAATGTAAATGTGACCATGTCACTTCCCTTCTTAAAGTACCTCAGTGATTCCTCATGACTTTTCAATGACTGCTTTACTGTTGAATAGAACCCTGATCTGCCTATCCAGTCCCATTTAATGTTACCTCCTCATGGGCCACAGTTCTAACTCTATGCTTGACATTCGCTATACATAACATAATGTTTCACTCCTCCAGGGCTTGGCAAATACACATTACTCTCTGTCTGAGTAGCATTCTTATCCAGCCTTGTGAACGTGTGTTCTTACATTACGACCCTGATGAAATGTCATCACTTCCCTATACCTCCACAGTTAGTTGCTTCATCTTTTTCTCTCATGGAAAACTTAAACCTGTTTCTTCTGGCATTTGTTGCACTGCATGGTAATTGTTTAATCTTGTGACTTTCTCTCTGCAGAACATTTGATCTTAGAGTTAGTTATGATGTCTTGTTCATCTTTATAAACATAATGTATAACATATTCTTGAAGTACAGTCAGTACTTAATAATTGTACAGAGAATGAATAAGTGAATGCATCAAGTGAAGTGCTGTTCTTTTTATTTTAGTATCAACATAAAGCAGGGGACAACTTTACAGAAAAAGGGAAGTTTTTCTGTAAAGGACTAGATAGTAAATACTTTGAGCTTGCAGGCCATACCATCTCTGTCACACTCTCAACTCAGCATTGAAGAGCAAAAGCACCGTGGACAATTAACAAAACAAATGGGTGCAGCTGTGCTCCAAGAAAACCTCATTTATAAATTGGGTAACAGGCTAGATTTGCCCCTGGGCTTTAGTTTGTCAGCCACTATTATAAGGGAAAGAGACAGTTTACAGTTCTAAAACCAAATGTAAATATATTTTGAAAGAGAGGTTCCTGCATGAAATAGACAGGGGGTGCCTAGATTTTAGGATATTCGTGTTGAAGTCCCTATCTTTGAGATATAAAAGCTCTGATTTGCAACCTCTTTAAAATGACATTTAAAACTCTATGTTCCAAAAGTTCCATTACATTTTATTAAAATCTATCTGGTCACATAATCAATAAATGCTTATTGAAAACCTAATCATACTTTCTTATTTGAAGAAATGTAAAATAAAATGTTCAAATTTAACATTGAATATGCTCTCTGTGAATAGAAAATGTATTTCACTATAAAAGTCAGTGAATACCTAGGTTTCTTTTGCAGAAATACAGAGCACCTTTTATTTTCCTTTTTCAATCAAATGTCATTTTTCAAACTTTTTTTCCTTAAACTCTTTCCAAAACCCAATGAGAGCTCTCTAATGTAAAAGTATCGCGCTTAGAAAGGGTTCCATTTTGTAGATAAAATAAGAAGAACAACTATTATAGTTTTATATTTTAAAAATCATTCAATAGTGGAATATTTGATGGTTTCCAATCGTGAGTCCTTCTAAGCATTGAACAGTTAGAAGCACTGAGCTTGGAAGGAGATGGAAAAACTCACATTGGAAGACTATACATGAGCAAACATATGGAAATCATTTAATTATTTGGAGGTCATCTTTTGGACAGTGTCTGTTGGGCCCAGCTGGAGCTTAATGCAAAAGCCCCAAAGCTCTAGCCGTACCCTCCATTCTCTTCAGTGTATTTCACCAAAAAGCCACACAAATCTGCATCCTAATTAGGTTAAGCTTTGGACTATATTTGCCCAAGTTAACAGGCATTTTTACGCAGATATGATATTGTCATGGCTGCATCCCTACATCCCATTTCTCTCTCTCTCTCTCTCTCTCTCTCTCTCTCTGTGTGTGTGTGTGTGTTTGTGTGTGTGTGTGTGCACGTGTGTGACTGTTTCTTAATGCCAAATTACACATATTTTGCTCTTGGTTTTGTTTTATTTCTATTTGTTCAGCTTGCTAGATACATGATGGAATTTTGGATGCTAGGTAGATACATGATGGAATTTTGGATGCTAGGTTTTATAAAAATATCATCAGATTACAATGGTCTTTTGTAGGAAGTTTATAACCTACTTTTATTTTCTAAGTTTTAAAGAGACTTGGTATCAGTGCATGAAAGTACTTTGAAGGCTATACTGGCACATATACAGAAACATCATTTGAAAGAGTAGAATTCATAAAATATGGGCAATTTGGATCACAGAGTTAATCCACTTTTAAGGTCTCTAAGTTAAATGTCATTTTTCTGTAGTCCAGATAGAGATACCCTGTATCAGCCAGGGTTCCTTGGAGAACAAAAACCAAAGTATATATTGTATATACATGTACATACACACATTTATACATATCACATTATTTATATAATACGATAATGTTATATATAATGTAATAATATAATCTGTATGTATCTATATACTATATGTGAATGGAGATAGATAGATGGGTAGCTAGATAGACAGAAGAGATTTATTTTTTAAGAGATTGGTTTATGTGATTGTGAAATCTGGCAAGTCTGAAGCCCATAGGGCAGGCTGGGAACTCACGGCAAAGATCAAACCCAGACTGCTATTAGCAAAATATGGCATCCAGATCAAGATATCACGGATGTGGTTATAACACACTTTGTTAAGACCTCAGAAAGATTCAAAGCAGTGCCTTTTAGACCCTTTTGACAAGACGAAAATGCTGTGGTTTTACCATACCCCCCTGATTCTTAGCTCAGGTAGAGAGCCTTTATTGCACAGAATTCTGGGCATGACTTTGGGACAATGGAATGAAGCGCAATAAAATTTTATAGAAAACCAATAAAATGGTTTTATTTTAAAGAGTTTCATCAGTGGAATTATCATTATCTTGAACTAAAATGAAAAAGAAGCATTTAGACCTTCAATCTCTTATTAGGAAAACTATTCATTGCAAACTCATGCCATGTCTCATGAAAAAGGAAGCACCACTCAGAGATCAGGTACAAGAGCAATAAACAACCACATATGGGAAGTAGAGTGGGCTCCAATCAAGGAAGTGGCTGTATGTGTTGGTCTTGATTTCAGAATCCTTATGGCACATTACCTGCAATGTACCTTCCATTTTCTCCCTTTTTGAATAAAAGAGTCTACGGTGGCTCTTCTGTCCCTGGCTTATAATGGTAACTCTATGTTAGGAGAAACAATGGGGGTAATTTGTCCCTTTACTTCCTTGTTTATAGGTCTTCGAATTGAGAGCAGCCACTCCTGAGGGGTCTTGTCGCCACCCGAACCTTGTCTTCAAGCCTGATGGTACAGCTGGGTGAGAATTTGGAAGTCTTGGAATAGGATGAGTACATTTTGCTCATGGGAGGAATATAAGTAATTTGTGACCAGGGCCAGACTATAGTGGATTAAAGACAGCCATTTATTCATTATGAGTCTCCTCCATAAAAGGTGGACTTTATTGTCTATCCTCTTTAATATGTGCTGGTCTGGTGATTGGTTCACCAAATGATGGCAATGGAAGTGACACTGTGCCATTCCCAGGACTAAGCCTGTTACATTCATGAGACCAAGCACATAAGCACTAGATGTTGGAGAGAACCTTCTGTCTAACAGGGTGGTTTTCTTTTAATCCTTCAGCTTCAGTGAGAGGAATGAACCTGGGGTTCTGTGAAGGAGGAAGATATGTGTTCTGCCCAGCAGTCTGATCAGAGATTCAACACATATTTATTGAAAAATCTACTGTGTTCCAGACACATTTCTGAATAGTTGTATAGCTCATGTTTGCATCAGACTGCCCCTATATCTTACATACAGTCAATATCTGCAAACCCAAAGTTAAAAAAAATAGTAAAATATTCATATTAAAAGATTTGGAACTGATATTTATTCTGTTAACTGAACATGAAATTTGTTTTATGAGCTTGGCTTATAATATCATGGTGTAAAAACAGCCCAAGGTTACATAAAACCCAGGTTAGCAGTTAAAAAGGAATGCATAGCAATAATCAGAATATGAAAAATAGCAGAAATATTTACCACTATATACTTGAGAAAAATTCATCACAACCAACATGAGAAGCTTTCAATTGATAAGTTATAATACAAGAGATCATTTTATTCATGAAAAATAGAAAATTCTCAAAGTTTCAATTTAGTGGCTGTGTAGAAATCAATTCTCATCTAACATTGACAGTAGAATGTGCTTTGTGTTTGCTTCGCACAAAGTAAAGTAGTGTGAGGTTATAAAAAAGACAAAATATAGTTTGGCAAAAACTGAACAGGGGTAAAAGTGAGAACATAGAATAAAATTTTAGAATATTTGTCAATGATAGTATAAATATATTACCTAGTACTGTGCTAGGTATTTTACCTAAACTGTATTAATTTTCTCAATTATTTTCACAATTACTGTAAGCAAGTAAGCACTATTATTAACTTTATATTTGCAGATTAAAAAACTGAAGCATTAAACATCTTGTGATTTTCCCAAGTTGGTGTTTCAGTTGCTTATTGCTTTATCAACCAAGAAATGGAACAGTACCTCTGCTCACAAGATAAGCATAAATGTTAAAGACCCATGAAGAATTGTCTCCCAACAGCCTGAGCCATCACATGAGAGCACAGTTTGACTGCTCTCATGGAGAAACCACGTGGAAGGATCACGTGGAGAAGAAACATTTTGAAAACACATACAGAAGAAAAGACATCCAGCTATCTTAGCATCCCAGAGACCTGTAGAACTATTCAGCCGAGCTCACTGAAACCACAGAACCATGAGAGATGACAAAATGTTTGTGGTTTGAAGCAACTACATTTCAAAGTGCAATTTCACTAAAATATTGAGTAATGTTTCCTTGTATGAATTTACTACGTTTTTAAAAACCATCTTTTCCCTTTAGAAATTGAAAGCAACATCGGAGAAGATGAAATGCATGACTTCAAAGATTCCGTGGTTTTTCAAATTCTAATTGTGCTTGAGCACTGAATGTAGTAAAGTAGAAAGAGTCCTAGACTGGAAGTTGAGAGATTTGGGTTTTATTTTCTACTCTGTCAAAAGTTATCTGATGGACCTCAAGCAAGGAAGATTCACATTTTAGATTTAAGTTTTTAAGTTCAATGAGAAATTGAACTATAAAGTGAGAACTTTGGTCTCAATTGGAAGCTTTTCTAGAGCTAACATTTTATAACTCTAGATTTAAAGCACCTAGAACAGTATTTCTCAAAAAGATAGGGAGAATCTTCATTTTGTGGAAATACCTTTCTGACTTCTGGTGGATAAACCTCTCCCCTTAGCATTTAAACTCAGTTTTATCCCACCCTCATCACTATAAAATCACCCACTCGAAATGTTCTCAAACACCCGCAGGGAGCCTTATCATCCTGAGTTGAGAATCTAATTCTGAATTTCCACAAAGTCAGTTTTTTGAGAATATGTAAATGAGTTTGGAGTTAACCAATTTTTAAAAAAATTAAGTCTTCTAATCCAAGAACATATTATATCTTTCCATATATTTTGTTTTAATTTCTCTATGAAATTTTGAATGATTTTCAAAATAGAGGTTATCCACATTTTCATGAACTTATTTCTAGGCATTTTATGTTTCTAAAAATATGGAGTTTTTAATTTCTTTTTTCAGTAGGTTCCAGCTGGTGTATAGAAATAAATTGGATTTTTTAATAATAATAATAAATTTAATCTATTACTTAGCTAATTTCTCTTTTTTTAATTTCTTAGGGTTTTCTCTTTTGACAAGTTTGTTGTTTTCTAGTAGACAGTTTAATTTAGTTCTTTCCAAGCTGATTATACTTTTTCTTTATCTTGTCTATTACAATGACTGGGAGCCCCATTATGATGTTGAGATAGTGAAATAACCTTGGCTTGCTCCTGAACTCAGTAGAATCAAATCTAATTTTTCATCATTAATATGATGTGAGATTTTTAAAAATGTGCTTTATCTGTTTGAGGAAGCTCCTTTCTATTCCTAATTTGCCAAAAATTTTTATGTAGAATAGGGTTTTGTCAAATGTGATTATTGAATTTGTAATTTTATTGTCTTGTTCTGTTAATTTGGTGGGCTGTATTGATTGATTTTTAAATGCCAAATCAAGTGAGATAAACCTTACTTGGTTATAATGTATTATCTTGTAAGTTGCTAGATTTAATTTACTAATATTTTGTTAAAATTAATTAAATTTTAACCTTTTGATATATATTAAATATTTTATGCAGCAGCATATGATCTTAGTCAATATTCTGTGTACAATTTGAAAATTATGCACATTTGCCAGTTAGTGAATTTAATATTTTGTAATTATCAAGTAGTTCTATTTGGTTGACAGTGTTATTCTAATTTTTGGTATAATTTTTGCTTCTATATATGTGCTTTTGCCTGTGTATTTTCTCAATTACTGAGAAAGTGCTAAAATCTCCAACTATGATTGTGCATTTGTCTTTATCTCCTTTTTGCACTGTCAGTTTTTGTTATAACAATTTTGACGTGTACATATTTAGAATTATTAGGTCTTCCTAAATCTGTTTTCTAGTGATTGGAGGAAAAAGTATTTCATGTGTTGGAACTCTCCTGTGAAAATATGGCCAGTGAATATTTTGAATGACAACCTTTTTGTTGCCCAGGGACTATAAAACACAACCATGCAACTGTAAGGGCCTTGGACTGATGATCTCTATACTATTTCATATCTTCACATCATCCTCTGAATTCACTATTGTGAAGACTAATAGTCCGCTGAAGCCCCCAAGCCAAGGATCTGTCTTTTGTAATGGATGACAGTCCTATTATATGTGTCACTTGCATTTAAAGTAGCATATCCTACTCAAGTGACATGCTAGAATATTCACTTTTCTTTAAATAAACTGATGAAGGAAGAAAGTGAATCCCTGTGATTTTGAGGAGAAACAAAAAGCGCAATTTACATCAACACTGAATTGGGAATTGAAGACAAGGAACTGAGGGAAAACAATGCAATCTCTGATCCCTGGAGGTATACAGTAGCTGAAATCCAATTTGGGAACTAAACTTGGTGCACTATGTAGACTGGGCACTATCACGGGACTAAAATTTCTGTCTGCTAGGTAAATAGCCATATGTATGAAGGATCAAAGTGATTGACTTAGACAAGGCTCCTTGAGAGCAGAGTCAATGTCCACTTGAACTAGCCATAAGAGTGATAATTTGAGCCTAGGCGCGGTGGCTCACGCCTGTAATCCCAGCACTTTGGGAGGCTGAGAAGGGTGGATCACGAGGTCAGGAAGGAGATCGAGACCATCCTGGCTAACATGGTGAAACCCCGTCTCTACTAAAAATACAAAAAATTAGCCGGGCGTGGTCATGCACGCCTGTAGTCCCAGCTACTTGGAGGCTGAGGCAGGAGAATGGCGTGAACCTGGGAGGCGGAGCTTGCAGTGAGCCGAGATCACGCGCCACTGCACTCCAGCCTGGGCGACAAAGTGAGACTCCGTCTCAAAAAAAAAAAAAAAAAAAAAAAGAAAAAAAGAAAAAAAAAAAGTGATAATTTGTTGTAACACAGAGTTATTGAGAGTCCGAGCTAAATACGAGGGCATAAATGAGAGTATGACAAATCAAACCAAGTGAAATTTTGACATCGAGACCAAAAAGGGTGGTTGAATCTTTGCATGCCAGTCCAACCCCAAGGGTTCATTAATTGACCTAAATATTCTTGACCTGCAGACCTGTAGGTCCATCAAAAGTGGGTTAGTTATTGCGAAGGGTATAAACCATATACATACAACGTACTGGTTGCTGAAAACATCTACCATTTTTTTTAAAGCATAAATTGTATGGTATGTATTTTTTTTTTCTCTAAAGATAATGAATTTGACCCTTTCAACTTTGTGAATGGGGTGTGGGAGATTTTATTGTTTTCGTGTACTCCCAGGAAGGGTGCATAGGTACAGACCATTACTTTAAAGAAAATAACACACCTGATATTTAGAAGATGGTGCAAGACCTTCTTTTGTTTTCCCTCCAAGTCACTTTTCAGTCCATATAATGTCCTCTTTTGATGGGTATCCAGATGTCTCTCTTTTTGGGTCTTCCCTCCCTCTTTTTAATTTTTTTATTATACTTTAAATTCTGGGATAAATGTGCAGAACATGCAGGTTTGTTACATAGGTATATACGTGCCATTGTTGTTTGCTGTACCCATCAAACCATCATCTACATTAAGTATTTCTCCTAATGCTATCCCTCCCCTAAGCCCCCACCCCCCCAAAAGGCCCCAGTGTGTGACGTTCCCCTCCCTGTGTCCATGTGTTCTCACTGTTCAACTCCTACTTACGAGTGAGAAAATGTGGTGTTTGGTTTTCTGTTCCTGTTAGTTTTGCTGAGAATGATGGTTTCCAGCTTCATCTGTGTCTCTGCAAAGGACATGAGCTCATTCTTTTTCATGTATTCCATGGTGTATATGTGCCACATTTTCTTTATTCAGTTTGTCATTTATGGAATTAGGGTTGGTTCCAAGTCTTTGCTATTGTGAATAGCACTACAATAAACATACATGTTCATATGTCTTTATAGTAGAATGATTTATAATCCTTTGGGTATATACCCAGTAATGGAATTGCTGGGTCAAATGGTATTTCTGGTTCTGGATCCTTGAGGAATTGCCACACTGTCTTTCACAATGGTTGAACTAATTTACACCCCCACCAACAGTGTAAAAACTTTCCTATTTCTCCACATCCTCTCCAGCATCTGTTGTTTCCTGACTTTTTAATGATCGCCATTCTAACTGGCATGAGATGGTATCTCATTGTGGTTTTGATTCGCATTTCTCTAACGACCAGTGATGATTAGCTTTTTTCCATTTGTTTGTTGTCTGCATAAATGTCTTCTTTTGAGAAGTGTCTGTTCATATCCTTCGCCCAATTTCTGATGGGGTTGTCTGTTTTTTTCTTGTAAATTTGTTTATGTTCTTTGTAGATTCTGGATATTAGACTTTGTCAGATGGATAGATTGCAAGTTTTTTCTCCCATTCTGTAGGTTGCCTGTTCACTCTGATGATAGTTTCTTTTACTGTGCAGAAGCCCTTTACTTTAATTGGATTCCATTTGTCAATTTCGGCTTATGTTACCATTGCTTTTTGTGTTTTAGTCATGAAGTCTTTGCCTATGCCTATATCCTGAATGGTATTGCCTAGGTTTTCTTCCAGGGTTTTTATGGTTTTAGGTCTAACATTTAAGTCTTTAATCCATCTTGAGTTACTTTTTGTATAAGGTGTAAGGAAGGGGTCCAGTTTCTGATTTCTGCATTTGGCTAGCCAGTTTTCCCAACACCATTTATTAAATAGGGAATCCTTTCCCCATTTCTTATTTATGTCAGTTTTCTCAAAGATCAGATAGTTCTAGAGATGTGGCATTATTTCTGAGGCCTCTGTTTTGTTCCATTGGTCTATATGTCTGTTTTGGCACCAGTATTGTGCTGTTTTGGTTACTGTAGCCTTGTAGTGTAGTTTGAAGTCAGGTAACGTAATGCCTCCAGCTTTGTTCTTTTTGCTTAGAATTGGCTTGGCAATATGGACTCTTTTCTGGTTCCATATGAAATTTAAAGTAGTTTTTTTCTAATTCTGTGAAGAAAGTCAGTGGTAGCTTGATGGGGATAGCACTGAACCTGTGAATTACTGTGGGCAGTATGGCAATTTTCATCATATTGATTATTCCTGTAAATGAGCATGGAATATTTTTGCATTTGTTTGTGTCCTCTCATTTCCTTGAGCAGTGGTTTATAGTTCTCCTTGAAGAGTTTCTTCACATCCCTTGTAAGTTGTATTCCTACGTATTTGATTCTCTTTGTAGCAATTGTGAATGAGAGTTCACTCATGATTTGGATCTCTGTTTGTCTGTTCTTGGTGTATAGAAATGCTTGTGATTTTTGCACATTGATGTTGTATCCTGAGAATTTGTTGAAGCTGCTTATCAGCTCAAGGAGATTTTGGGCTGAGATGATGGGGTTTTCTAAATGCACAATCATGTCATCTGCAAACAGAGACAATTTGACTTCCTCTCTTCCTGTTTGAATACCCTTTATTTCTTTCTCATGTCTGATTGCCCTGGCCAAGAACTTCCAATACTATGTTGAAAGGAGTAGAGAGAGAGGGCATCCTTGTCTTCTGCCAGTTTTCAAATGGAATGCTTCCAGCTTTTGCCCATTCAGTGTAATATTGACTGTGGGTTTGTCATAAATAGTTCTTATTATTTTGAGATATGTTCCATCATTACCTAGTTTATTGAGAATTTTTAGCATGAAGGGGTGGATAATTTTATCAAAGGCCTTCTCTGCATTTATTGAGATAATCTTGTGGTTTTTGTCATTGGTTCTGTTTATGTGATGGATTACATTTATTGATCTGTGTATGTTGAACCAGCCTTGCATCTCAGGGATAAAGCCTACTTTATCATGGTGGATAAGCTTTTGGATGTGCTGCTGGATTTGGTTTGCCAGTATTTTATTGAGGATTTTCACATCTATATTCGTCAGAGATATTGGCATGAAATATTCTTTTTTTGTCAGGTCTCTGCCAGGTTTTGGTATCAAGACAATACTGGCCTCATTGAGTTAGGGAGGAGTCCCTCTTTACCTATTGTTTGGAATCGTTTCAGAAGGAATGGTACCAGCTCCTCTTTGTCCATCTGGTAGAATTTGGCTGTGAATCTGTCTGGTCCTGGGCTTCTTTTTGTTGGTAGGCTATTAATTATTGCCTCAATTTCAAAATTTGTTATTGGTCTGTTCAGGGATTCGACTTCTTCCTGGTTTAGTCTTGGGAGGTTGTATGTGTCCAGGAATTTATCCATTTCTTCTAGATTTTCTAGTTTATTTGTGTAGAGGTGTTTACAGTATTCTCTGATGGTAGTTTGTATTTCTGTGGTATCAGTGGTGACATTTTTTATTACATCTATTTGATTCTTCTCCTTTTCTTCTTTATTAGTCTGGCTAGCGGTTTATCTATTTTGTTATTTTTTTCAAAAAACAAGTTTCCGGATTCATTGATTTTTTGAGGGGTTTTTCTTGTCTCTATCACCTTCAGTTCTGCTCTGGTCTTCGTTATTTCTTGTCTTCTGCTAGCTTTTGAATTTGTTTGCTCTTGCTTCTCTAGTTCTTTTAATTGTGATGTTAGGGTGTCGATTTTAGATCTTTCTTGCTTTCTCCCGTGGGCATTTAGTGCTATAAATTTTCTTCTAAACACTGCTTTAGCTGTGTCCCTGAGATTCTGCTATGTTGTGTCTTTGTTCTCATTGCTTTAGAATAACTTCTTCATTTCTGCCCTAAATTTGTTATTTATCCAGTAGTCATTCAGAGGCAGGTTGTTCAGTTTCCATGTAGTCATGCAGTTTTGAGTGAGTTTCTTAATCCTGAGTTCTAATTTGTTTGCACTGTGGTCTGAGAGACTGTTTGTTATGATTTCCATTCTTCTGTGTTTGCTGAGGAATGTTTTACTTCCAATTGTGTGATTTATTTTAGAATAAGTGTGATGTGGTGCTGAGAATAATGTATATTCTGTTGATTTCGGTTGGAGAGTTCTGTAGATGACTATTAGGTTCACTAGGTCTGGAGCTGAGTTCAATTCCTGAATATCCTTGTTAATTTTCTGTCTTGTTGATCTGTCTAATATTGACAGTGGGGTGTTAAAGTCTCCCACTATTATTGTGTGGCAGTCTAAGTGTCTTTGTAGGTCTCTAAGAACTTGCTTTATGAATATAGGTACTTCTGTATTGGGTGAATAGATATTTAGAATAGATAGGTCTTCTTGTTGCATTGATCCCTTTAACATTATGTAATACCCTTATTTTTCTTCTTTGATTTTTGTTGGTTTTTAAAGTCTGTTTTATCAGAGATTAGGATTGTAACTCCTGCTTTTCTTTGCTTTCCGTTTGCTTGGTAAATATTCCTCCATCCCTTTATTTTGAGCCTATGTGTGTGTTTGAATGTGAGATGGGTCTCCTGAATACAGCCCGCTGCCAGGTCTTGACTCTTTATTCAATTTGCTAGTCTGTGTCTTTTAGTTGGGGCATTTAGCCTGTTTACATTTAAGGTTAATATTGTTATGTATGAATTTTATACTGTCATCATGATGCTGGCTGGTTATTTTGGCCATTAGTTGATGCAGTTTCTTCATAGTGTTGATGGTCTTTGCAATTTGGTATGTTTTTGCAGTGGCTGGTACTGGTTTTTTCTTTCCATGTTTAGTACTTCCTTCAGGAGCTCTTGTAAGACAGGCCTGATGGTGACAAAATCTCTCAGCATTTGCTTGTCTGTAAAGGATTTTATTTCTCCTTCTCCTATAAAGCTTAGTTTGGCTGGATATGAAATTCTGGGTTGAAGATGCTTTTCTTTAAGAATGCTAAATATTGGCCCCCACTCTCTTCTGGCTTGTAGGGTTTCTGCATTGAGATCCACTGTTAGTCTGATGGGCTTCCCTTTGTGGGTAACCTGACCTTTCTCTCTGGCTGCTCTTAATTTTTTTCCTTCATTTCAACCTTGGTGAATCTGAATATTATATGTCTTGGGGTTGCTCTTCTTGAGGAGTGTCTTTGTGGTGTTCTCTGTATTTCCTGAATTTGAATGTCGGCCTGTCTTACTACGTTGGGGTAGTTCTCCTGGATAATATCCTGAAGGTTATTTTCCAATTTGGTTCCATTCTTCCTGTCACTTTCAGGCACACCAATCAAATGTAGTTTGGTCTTTTCACATACTCTTGTATTTCTTGGAGGCTGTGTTCATTCACTTTTATTCTTTTTCTCTAACCTTGTCTTCATGCTTTATTAAATTAAGTTGATCTTCAATCTCTGATTGATTCTTCCACTTGATAATTCTGCTGTTGATACTTGTGTATGCTTCACGAAGTTCTTGTGCTGTGTTTTTCAGCTCCCTCAGGTCATTTTTGTTCTTCTCTAAACTGGTTACTTTAGATAGCAATTCCACTGACCTTTTTTCAAGGTTCTTAGCTTCCTTGCATTGGGTTAGAACATGCTCCTTTAGCTCAGAGCAGTTTGTTATCACCTACGTTCTGAAGCCTACTTCTGTCAATTTTTCAAAGTCATTA
Organism: Macaca nemestrina; assembly: GCF_043159975.1. Taxonomy (NCBI): domain Eukaryota; kingdom Metazoa; phylum Chordata; class Mammalia; order Primates; family Cercopithecidae; genus Macaca; species Macaca nemestrina. The sequence goes on along the minus strand of NC_092131.1, from coordinate 21,938,529 downwards.
TCTGTCCAGTTTTATTCCCTTGCTGGTGGGGAGTTGTGGTTCTTTGGAGGAGAAGAGGCTTTCTTGATTTTGGAATTTTCAGCCTTTTTGTGCTGGTTTTCCCTCATCTTCATGGATTTATCTACCTTTGTCTTTGATGTTAGTAACCTATGGTTGGAGTTTTTGTGTGGATGTCCTTTTTTGTTGATGTTGATGTTGATGTTATTCTTTCTCAGTTTTCCTTTTAACAGTCAGGCCCCTCTGCTGCAGGTCTGCTGGAGTTTGCCGGAGGTCCACTCCAGACCCTATTTACCTGGGTATCACCAGCAGAGACTGCAGAACAGCAAAGATTGCTTCCTGTTCCTTCCTCTGGAAGCTTCTTCCCAGAGGGGCACCCACCAGATGCCAGTGAGAGCTCTCCTGTATGAGGTGTCTGTCAACCCTTGCTGGGAGGTGTCTCCCAGTCAGGAAGTATGGGAGTCACAGACCCACTTGAGGAGGCAGTCTGTCCTTCAGCAGAGCTTGAGCACTGTGCTGGGAGATCCACTGCTCTCTTCTGAGCCAGCAGGCAGGTACATTTCAGTCTGTTGAAGCTGGACCCACAGTTGCCCCTTCTCCCAAGTGCTCTGTCTCAGGGAGATGAAAGTTTTATCTATAAGCCCCTGACTGGGGCTGACTGCCTTTCTTTCAGAGATGCCCTGCCCAGAGAGGAGGAATATAGAGAGGCTGTCTGGCTACAGCTTCTTTGCCAAGCTGTGGCGGACTCTTCCCAGTTCGAACTTCTTGGTGGCTCTGTTTACACTGTGAGGGGAAAACCCCTACTCAAGCCTCAGTAATGATGATGCATGCCCATCCCACCAGCAAGCTCTAGCATCCCAGGTCGACTTCAGACTGCTGTTCTGGCAGCGAGAATTTCAAGCCAGTGGATCTTAGATTGCTGGGTTCCAAGGTGTCATTATCTGCTGAGCTAGGCTCGCTGGGTTCAGCCCCCTTTCTAGGGGAGTGAATTGTTCTGTCTCGCTGGGGTTCCAGGTGCCACTGAGATATGAAAAAAAAAATTCCTCCTGCTAGCTCAGTGTCTGCCCAAACGGCCACGGAGTTTTGTGCTTGAAACTGAGGGCCCTGGTGGTGTAGGCACCCAAGGGAATCTCCTGGTCTGTGGGTTGCGAAGACCGTGGGAAAAGCATAGTATCTGGACCAGAATGCACCATTCCTCATGGCACAGTCCCTCATGGCTTCTCTTGGCTAAGGGAGGGAGTTCCCTGACCCCTTGTGCTTCTCCGATGAGGCGACACCCTACTCTGCTTCAGTTCACGACTTCTGTGGGCTGGACCCACTGTCTAATCAGTCCCAATGAGATGAACTGGGTACCTCATTTGGAAATCCAGAAATCACCTGCCTTTGGTTTGATCTTGCTCAGAGTCACAGACCCGAGCTGTTCCTATTCAACCATCTTGCCAACTATCCACATCTACCATATTTAATGCATATATGCTCTGCTGGGTGGAGAAATGGGCATCCTTGAGGAGCTTAGAATCAAGTACCTCTTCAAGCCTACATTTTTGAATTGGTAAGTATCTGTTTAGTGCACGTGGGGCCTAGGGCTGTTGTAAAGGGTTATAAAATTTCCACTTGAGGGCACTATTTACTGCAAGCAGAAGTCAAATTTACAATTTGATGAGAATTTAACAAGTCAGGCCTAATACTTGATTGACAAACTATTTTTGCTTGTTTCAGTGGATATTGATGTCCTTTTTAGATTGTCATTCCATTCTGACCAGCTGTTTGGATGTCTACGTTTTAACCTGCTTTTTTGTGTATGTACGATTCTCTTTTGTTTCCTTATACGGCTGTGATAATATTTTGTTTTGTTAATATTTTAAAGTGTCAGTTAATTTACAATAGCTTGTAGTCATTTTATTAAACACTGATAGTACATTATCTACAGTGTGGAGCTCTGAAAAATTCTTTGGCATTCAAAAGGAGTCCTCAACTATGAAAATATAAGAACTACTGTGCTGAACTGTAAAGCTACCAGGTGCAAAAAGAAGATCTGTTTTTATTTTACCATGGCTTGTATTTTTCTTATGTAGAAGCTCAATCTCATTTATAAATGCAACCAAGTATCTTTTTCATTAGAGATTGCTTTCTATTTAATTTTATTCATTTACCCAAATACCCACTTTCTCTATTACAGAAATCATTTCTTATTTGATGTTGCTTTTCCCCTGACCCCCATCTGTCTCCCACTGAATCAACTAAGGCAATGTCTTCTGTAGAAATTTTAGAATTTACATGAACATCTGTCTGTATTTCTCTCTCAAAATAATTTTGAATCTGTGACATTGTAAGAGTCTTTTAACTAAACAATTCTAAAATTTTCATAGAGTTTTCCAGATGTTTTTTTCTGAATGGAAACTTTGTTAAACCACAATCTGTAGAGGACTCAAAAAAGATTTGGTTGCTTGTTTTTCCTCTTCCTCTCTTTGCTCCAAATTGAAATTGAGTTCTATGTCATCTCTAGTTGGAAAGATTTTTCTCCCTTTTTTCCCTTTCTCGGTGGACCACAGTTCACTTTTAGAGTCGTAATAAAACATCATTTAAATGAAATGTACAAGGCAATAACCACTGAGCTCAATATCATTAAGTATTTATCAATACAATAGTACAAGTTTGACTGTGAAATAAACATTAGACCCTGTAAATTTAATAGTTTCCTGTAAAAGGAAAAAAAAAATTCTCCTCAAGCTTTTGCAGCCCAGAGTACTGAACTTAACAAGTAAATAATTCATAGTGTGCCAAAACTGAATTGCCAAATGATTGACCACATCCTATACTACACAAGGAAAAGGCCACTATTGTTTGTACAAGTGTGTTTCATTCAGTGTTTGACTTTGGTAGATAAATAATATGAAGTTGACATTTCTAAATTAACCTTTGTTTTCAACTAACTACAGATGAGGGAGTATGGTACACAGAAAATAAGCTGAAGGATTTAGGGAAAGAGGAACAGTAGGAAGTCTGGACCTGTTGACTGGAATTTGTGAGGATTAGACCCAATTTAGAGAATCTTTATATTAGCATTGTTATATCTGTATACAAAAAGTCTACTCTTTTTTATCATTGTTGTGGGTTTTTTTTTTTAAGGAAACAATAACAAAATACTATAAGGAAGTAGATAGTGGTTTTACAGTAATACAAGGCAGATAAAACATTATTTTTTAATGATTGCACACTGTACCAATGACAAAAAGTATGTTTTATTAAATGATGTCTCTTGGAAAACTGTAATGTGTAACTAACAAAATATACCTTAAATTGAATAATTTTTTTTCTTATTTTTGTTTGAATCAGGAATACTAGAATCAATATCTTCTATTATGGGTATATTAATCAATATAATCACAAAATACCAAAATCAGAATGTATTTTTAAATTTCAAAATACTCTAGAATACATATGTTTACACACTCTCTCACACACACAATCTCAATTGGTTTATTGGCCTTCTAAAGCAATATATGTGTATAGCAGATAATGTATATTAGTGTAATTGTGATTAAAAGACCATTAAATATTGACCTTAGAAGCAGTTATGTTTTTAAGAAAAAAAAATCTTGTAACAAGAATGACTATGATAAAAAGAATAATGTTTATACTACAAATTACAGTTCACAGAAACTTAGTATGTTTCACCTCCATTGAAACATAGTCTTGTGAAGAAGGGAGAAGCGGTATTAACATTCTACTTTTGTAAATGAAAAACTTATGACTCATACAACTTAAGGTACTTGTTGAAGGTCACTACAATTTACATTTGGTTTTCTGGTTCTGCATGGATAATGGCCTCCAGCTCCATCCATGTTGCTGCAAAAGACATGATCACATTATTTTTTATGACTGCATGGTATTCCATTATATATATGTACCACATTAAACTAAAGAGCCTCTGCACAGCAAGAAAGCTATCAACAGAGTAAACAGAGAACCAATAGAATGGGAGAAAATATTTACAAATCATGTATTCAACAAAGGTCTACTATCCATAATTTTAAGGAACTTAAATTAAGCAAAAAACAAACAACCCATTAAAAAGTGGGCAAAGGAATAGACACTTTTCAAATGAAGACATACATATGACTAGCAAGCCTATGAAAAAATTCTTAACATCACTAATCATTAGAGAAATGTAAATCAAAACCATAATGAAATACTATCTCACACTAGTCAAAACCACAATGAAATACCATCTAACACTATCTCACCAACCTCAACAGTGTCTGTTAAAAACAACAGATGCTGGCAAGGTTGCAGAGAAAGGGGAATGCTTACACACTGCTGAGGGAAAGGTAAATTAGTGAAGCCATTGTGGAAAGTAGTTTGGCGATTTCTCAAAGAACTTAAAACAGAATTATCATTCAACCCAGAAATCCCATTATTGGGTATTATTGGATATTCACAAAGGAATAAATCATTCTGTAAATACACATGCACATGTGTGTTCATCATAGCACTATTTCACAATAGCAAAAACATGGAATCAACCTAAATGTCATGTTTCTTCTTATAAGGAAACTATTCCAATAATAAGGGCTCCATTTTCATAACCTAATAACCTCCCTAAGACGCTATCTAAAAATGCTATCACATTGGAGATTAGGATTTCAACATACAGATTTTGAGGAGAATCCAAACATTTAGTCAACAGCAATAGTATCAGAAGACATCCATCCCTGATTTTAAGTTTGGGAACATACCAATTGAAAGCATTTTAACTCTGGAAGCCCATACCCTAATGCAGAATCCACATCTTAGTACAGCACACCTGACATCAGAAAGATGATACTATTGCCATAGGACTATACAGTCTTCCTTTATCTATATGCATGCTGTATGTCAGCATAGAGTTTTCATTTGTGGATTTAATTGCTTGTGAATCAACCTGATGAATGTTAGAAATAGGCTTTTATTTAAAAAGTATTCAAGATATGGAGACTGAATAAGTATGTATCCAAGAGTTTTCTCACACTTCTGTGAAAACCTCATTATAAACATCTATGAAGTCTCGATCTTTTATCCACAAGGATAAGGCTTGAGGAAAAATCCCTGGAGCTTCTAGCTGTGAACTGCAGGATTCTGGTTGCTGACGCCAGTCATATGGAGTAGTCTTACATTTGGAATCCTGGCTTGAATAAACTCTCTATGAAAGACTTGGAAGGCCTTGAGTCTGCAAGGTAGGCCATGTGATCTATTTTTGTGTGTGTGTGCTTCTTTGTTTAATGCATGTTTAATAAACAAATAACTGCATGTATGCCAAAATTTGGTCTGGAACATAGTTTAATTATTGCTTTGAAATGAGGTCATGGAGTGAGTAGAATATCTCATTTATCGAAAAACTTCTTTGTCAGCTAACACTAACCACCGAAAAACACCCAAAAGTTGTGCTTGAGGAATTCAGCAGGCCACCTTGCCTCATGCATGCCAGTGAAATAACTGGGTATTTATAGTGAGTGTTTATATTACAATTTTTTTCCAGATACTCTAGTGAGATTCAGAATTTTTTTTTTTTTTTTTTTTTTTAAGACGGAGTCTCACTCTGTCGCCTAGTGCAGTGGTGAGATCTTGGCTCATTGCAAGCTCCACCTCCTGGGTTCACGCCATTCTCCTGCCTCAGTCTCCCAAGTAGCTGGGACTACAGGTGCCTGCCACCACACTTGGCTAATTTTTTGTATTTTTAGTAGAGACGGGGTTTCATCGTGTTAGCCAGGATGATCTCGATCTCCTGACCTCGTGATCCGCCCACCTTGGCCTCCCAAAGTGCTGGGATTACAGGTGTAAGCCACCACTCCTGGCCAGATTCAGAATTATTATGGTCACTGGTCACTTTTTTTTCTTGAAAATGTAAAAAGAAAACATACACTTTGGTTAAAATCACCATTAATTTGGTTTCTTTACTATTAATGACTCTTTTCTTGAGAAAAATACTTTATATTTTCATTGACAATACTTTGTTTGCTTACATTTCCTTTCAAATATATTTTTAAGATAGGGCCTTTACTCTTACATTTGATTATAACATTTCCATGGTAACACTACATCTTTTCATAGCCTCTCCCTCCTTTTTTAGGGTAACAGCAGCTCAAACGAGGATTTTTAAAAGAAAGCTTTTTAAGTAAGAGTCCCAAATGAATTTTTCTATTGCAATTGTATTTTGTGAGTATGTTTTATAATGTCCAGTAGGTTTTGCATTTAAAATTATTTTATTTCACAGGATGATTTTGTATAAAATAGAAAATGTTCTCTGTGTTTTTATTGTATCAAAAGTATATAAAAGCATGAGCTGTATCATAAATAAGAATAGATGGATGTATTTGTTTAAATACATATGTTAATATATAGAGACAGAAATATATTCATGCACAAATATACACACAAATCTGTCTATGTGCATAAATTTTGTGTATGTATATGTGTACCTATATGTGTCTTTATATGTATGTGTACACATACAAATACACATACCTATACACACACATATACACATATATGTACACAAATACATACATATATTTAAGATATTTTAAAATTAAACTACTCAGTGACTAGATATCACATTTAATAAGAACCGTATGAAAACACAGGGAGGTTGATAAATAAAGGATTTCCAGTGGCTATGGCATATTCAGCAAAGAACAATATAATTTTATTCTATATGGATTTTCTTTTCAATGAAAGAGAATAATGGGAGACTGATAGCACCAGGACATTTTTAGAAATGCCTAGAGAGTAAAGAGGAAAATAGTTTGCTCACCTTGACAGAGGACATGACCAAATTCAATTTCATTTCATCTTGAACATCTGAATGATCTGTGTTCAGGTAGAAATAAATTTGAATTGTGATCAACCAGTTACAGATGATCTATAGACCATGTGTACAAAGAATAATGTCTTTAGAGGGTTGGTGTTGGAAACTTAATTTGTAAACTTGCCTTTTAATTGTTTTTGAGGATCCTGAGAACAGATAGCAGATATAATGGTATCTATTTTCAGGCTATCACTTGGGTAATTTCTGTGTAGTTTAGCATCATATTAACACACAATGCAGGAACATTTCACTCAAGGATTGCCTAGGTACTGGTTGCACCATCAGCTGATGTCTTTATCTTATTCACACAGTTTTGACCTCTAGGCTGCTATGACCAAAACTTTCAAACATTTCTGAATCCCTGAGCTCAGTATTCAGACATAAAATATGATCTGTCTCAGATCTTGTTGTCCTCACTGCCCCAAAACTCTCAGAAGATACTTTTTAGGCTAGTGTGGTTTTTTTTTGTTGTTGTTTGTTTGTTTTGTTTTGGTTTGGTTTTTTACTTTCTTTCTGTTTTTAAAGATTGTATTTCCTTAGAGCACTTTTAGGTTGAGAGCAAAATTAAGAAGGTACAGAGATTTCCCATAAAACCCCTGCACTCACACACGCATAGCCTCAACAATTATCAACGTCCCCCATCAGAGTGGTACACTTCCATATTTGTACAACTGACACATGATTTTTACCCAGACTCCAAAGTTTACATTAGGGTTGACTCTTGGTAGCATATACTCTATGGGTTTGAACAAATGCACAGTGACTTTATCTGCCATGATTGTATCATACAGAAGATTTTCACTTCTCTAAAGGTCCTCTGTGCTCCACCTATTCATCCTTCTTTCCTTCCTAAGCTCTGGCAACCATTCATTTTTCCCATCTCCATAGTTTTTTCTTTTCCAGAATGTGATACAGTTAGAATCACACAGTGTGTAACCTTTTCAGATCAGCTTTCTTCATTAGTAATATGCCTCTAACTTTCCTCCATGTCTTTTCATGGCTTGATAGCTCATTTCTTTTTAGTGCTGAATAATATTCCATTGTCTGGATACACTACAGTTTGTTCATTCACCTGCTGAAGAATCTTTTGGTTACTTCCAAATTTCAGCACTTGTGAATAAAGCTTCTATAAATACACTTGTGCAGGTTTTTATTTGTACATATGTTTTCAACTCCTTTGTGGATATACCAAGAAGCACAAATGCTGGATAGATAACACTGTAAGAGTAGGTTTAGCTTTGTAAGAAACTACCAAACTATCTTCCAAAGTGGCTGTGCCATTTTGTATTTCTACCAGCAATAAATGAGAGTTTCTATTGCTCCACATCCTTGCCAGCATTTGTTGTTGTGAGTGTCCTGGATTTTTGTTATTCTTATAGGTGTGTAGTGGTATCTCAATGTTGTTTTAACTTGTAATTCCCTGTTGACCTGTGATGTGGAGTATCTTTTTGTACACTTCTTTGCCATCGAAATATCTGTTTTGGTGAGACTTCTGTTAAGTTCTTTGGCCTATTTTGGGTGGGTGGGGGTTGTTTGTTTTCTTATTTTGTTGAATTTAGGCTAACGTTTCTCAAAGTCTCATCCTCTGACAATCTGTATATAAATCATCTGAGGAGTTTATTGAACATACAAATTCTTGGGCCTCATTCCAGGTCACTGGAATCAGAACAGTGGGGGTCATGAATTCGAGTTTTAAATAAGTTTCTCTGTGATTCTTAATACATGCTAAAATCATGCTAAAATATTAGAAGGACTCTGAGACAATTGTCTTTAAAGAAATCCAGATTTTTTTTTTTTTTTTTTTTTTTTTTTTTTTGTATTTTAAAGACTCCAAAGATTCCCACTACAGACCATGAGTTTCCAGAAGATCATGGCCAGGGCACACTTTCATACAGTAAGGATTGAAAAAGTTTGCATTTTTTTGGCATGAGTCATTCACTTCTCTTTTCTTCCTCATAGATTTCAGCCACTCTAGTTCTCCTTTCCTTACCTCTCTTCTCTGCTTTCACATTCTCCATTTCTGATTTCTGATCTATTATCAGAGCCATGCTTTTTTTTTTTTTTTTTTTGAAACAGAGTCTCACTCTATCACCCAGGCTGGAGTGCAGTGTGCAATCTCGGCTCACTGCAACCTTCGACTCCTGGGTTCAAGTGATTCTCCTGCCTCAGCCTCCTGAGTAGCTGGGACTATAGGCACGCACCACCACGCCTGACTAATTTTTGTATTTTTAGTATAGATGGGGTTTCACCATGTTGGCCAGGATGATCTCAATCTCCTGACCTCGTGATCCACCCACCTAGGCCTCCCAAAGTGCTGGGATTACAAGTGCAAGCCAGCACGCCCAGCTCCATGCTACTTTTATGTAGCCTAAGAGAATTTGTAATACCTGCTGAATGTACTACATACATTTTGATGTGGTAGGCTTCTGAGAGATTAGTGATGAAATCTGGTGCATGAAGAAGAAAGTTCAATGTCTGGTGTAATATGATTCAGTAAAATAAGTAATGACAGACTTATCCTCTAGAAGTTCCAGAGCTGGAGGGGTGGCTTTGGGTCTTGAAGAAGTCTGCTGGTGAAGTTCGTGGCCCAGGATCTGGACACAGGGGACAAAAGTGGTGTCAAAATTCTATTAAGTTGGTGCAAAAGTAATTGCAGTTTTTGCCATTACTTTTAATGCCTAAGCAATTGGTAAGTACAAATAATACATTCTGAAATTTTAGGACCTAGGACATTAGTTTGGGAGTTGAATGTCTTTCTCTAACCTCATTGTTAAGCTCTCCAGTTTAACAAAGTTGACTTTACGAAGTTAGAATGTTGGAATGTGTCTAGCACATATCGTTTCTGTATTCTCACATGGGCAGTCATACATTTATCCTGTGCTAACCTTCTGAAGTTTTAACAGAGTCTGGTACTTCAGTTAGCCATTAAAACAAAATGCTGCAACAAGCTCTCACTGAGAAGGGTGTATTTTACTGGAGATTTCTTTAAAAAGAACAAGAGAGTTAATATTAAATGTTACACAGCAAAAATCAACACAAATCCACATTTTCCATTTCTGGATTGTTTAAAGGCATTCTCTGCCTTTCAGCCACCAGATATGTGTACTTCTTTGTGTACACTTTTGCTATGGACTCTGTTTTCCTTCTCCTATATTCTGGGTCTCAGAACCAAAGGCCTTCCTCCTGAGTCTTTCTATGTTTTTCTTTTATATTATTCATTGTATGAATAACTACATTGTATATATAATAGATAATATAAGTTATTATACTATATTATATGTATATGTCACTTTTTAGCTATTCGATGCTGTTCAATATCTTTAACCTCTCTGAACCTCAGGAATAATAACTGTACTTATCTCAATAGAGAATCAAAGGAGTTAATATATATGCAAGGTTCAAAATAGTGCCTAGCCCATTTAGGACTATAGAAGCATAAGCTGGATCACATATATGATACCAGTGGAACTTATTAAAGAAGATTTTTAGCCAAGAGTTCTCAAAGTTCTTAATAATAGCAAATAATAAGGAAAAATAAAATGTGGCAGCTTGAAATGCCACCTCAAACCATAATTCCAACACAAATCTTTAAGGAGTACTATAGTATTTTTCCTCTTTAGTAGATTTGGCAAGAGTTAAATATAGCTCTCTGACCTTGTCTTGCACCCTAACAAAAAGTCTTATCTCCATCAGAATCTCTGCTTTCTCTACAGTTGCTCTTGGAGGAAATGATCAGATGATCTACTCTTTCAGTTAGTAAGTGTCAAAATTTACATAGAAACGTGAATAGCGAGCTGTCACTGCCTTGCTCCAGGCATCTTGCCAGGTTGTGAAGTTGAATATTCAGTTGGGTTTGTATCTCATCATTACAGCTATGGCCTTCCGGGGGGACCAAAAGGGCCAGACAGCCATGAATTAATGAAGCTCAGTGGGAAGTCTAAATAGAGACAAGAGTTTTCATCTATATTTGTTTAAGAATGTTGAAGTAGAACTTGCTTTCCAAATGCCGTGTCTAATTTAAGAGCAGGCCTGCAGTGGTAATAGCCCAATATCACCATGTCTCCACTGCCTGCTAAAGCTGATACCGGGAGACATCATGCTGTGGAAACAATTATATCAACATAATTGGAAAATATTTTTTCGGTGCCATTCTGCCTTAATTAAAGCTCATTTTACATGTTGGGGAAGGAAATGTTTTCTCAGAACTTTGGGGTATATTCTGATTTCTTTCAAAAAAACAAAGCCTGGATGAAATACATAAAGGAAGGTCTATTTATATTAGGGATAAAGAGATATGGAGATTTTTGCACCAGGTGACACAGGTTGGAATTCCAGCCCTGCCACTTACTGACTCCACGACCTTAGGCAGGGACTTTGAATCTGTGGGTCTGGATTTTTTTTTTCCTCTGAAAATTTCCACGAAGAATGTATGCTTCTGAGTATTGATGTGGGCAATGAGCTTGGTTATTGAAATATCTTGAGAAGAACAGTTGTCAAAGGTCACATCCTAGGTTAGGAGAATAGTTCCTAAGGTCCTCTGAATGAAAAACAATGAGAAGAAATTGCTTTATGCTCCTGAGAGTAGCTTAAAGAATAGGATGGACTTGAGAAGAGAAAAGGGAAGGAGGGAGGAGTTAACATGGCAGAAGGCAAGAGCTGTGTGAGTTCATAGATCTTCAGTGGTGGCACTGGACTTGTAAGACTTTCAATACATTAAAGGAGAAGTACATTTAATGGAAATTTTTTAGATAGTTGCTGTCTGGTATAAATGTGACCCCTCTCATTACCCTGGAGCCTCAGTGGTATCTACCAATGACATAGGTGGTTATGTGAGTGTTTTATTGTTGTTGGTATTAGTGGTAGAACCTGAGGAGAAGGGAGAGTTAGCTGAGTTTTACGTCCGTTTCAATACGGTATAGAAAAAGATCACTGCTGGAAATAGAAGCTGGTCACAGAAGTGACAGTGAGAATATAAGCCTATCAGAAAAATCACAAATATCTTGGACAGATTGGGCTTTCCATTGGGTATGGAAGAAGGATTTGAGATGAAGATCATTTTGGTTGGGAGCTTGGTCTGACATCCTGGTTACAGACATACAGCAATCAATACCCAGACAGAACATATATGTACACAGTAGATTTTTATTATAGTTGTTAAACCAATGAGGATAGCTCAAAACAATAGTATTACATATAGATTAAATAATATTTTATACTTTACAATGTTATTTAATTTTTGTAATCTCTGTCCTGTGGATTAGGTTGCTCCCTTCATCCCCCAATGGGTTTCTCCAAGATATTTTTCATCACAATGTATTCAAGTTTGGTTACATATTTATTCTAGGCGAGATCTCTAAGAATGAGATTATGTCCAATTCTATAACTCTGTGATCCCAAAGCCTAGCAAAACGTCTGATACATAGTTGGAAATTAACAAACATTTATTCAACAAATTAGTGGATTTCATTCTTACAATGGTAGAGGGGAATATTGTTTCCTTTTACCAATGGGCAAACTGAAGATCAAAGAGTTATACCCAAAGTAACATAATTAAGTGATACAATCTTGACTTAGATTTTTGCCTTCTTCAAGTTTAGAATCCTCATTATGCTTTATCTCACCACAAGCTTTTCCAATCAGAAAAGGCAAATAGTAACATTATTTTAAAAATTCTGAGATAATTACGTTAATTCTGAGGAAAATTTGCCAATTACCTCTTCCTAAACTTTATTACTCTAAAAGAAGATAAAAATTTTAATGACAGAGCTCATAATTTTCTCTTGGTGCTGGATTCATCCTTTATTCCTCAAAATGGAGTAACAGAACTTTAATTTTCATGCCTTTTCCAATCTAAAGACATGAGTGCTTTTTGTGTTTGATGTAATGAATTCATGACCTTGAGATGGAATATAAGATCTTGAAATTCTGTCTCTAGATCCTTAGTCTACTTTGTTAGAAGATGGTTACCCTGACTTTGCCTTTAAGTCTTAAAGAAGCATTTTGGCCATAGAAAACGGAGAGGTGTGGCTTGAGGCTCCCCAAAAGCAGAACACTAACCACGTTCTTGGGGACCTATCAGTTACTTTCCTTGTTTCTCTTGTCTAGCTTTACCATCAGACTCTCACATGATTGCTTAAAAGTCAGTTCTTGGCCAGGCGCGGTGGCTCACGCCTGTAATCCCAGCACTTTGGGAGGTCGAGGCGGGTGGATCACGAGGTCAGGAGATCGAAATCATCCTGGCTAACACGATGAACCCCGTCTCTTCTAAAAAAGAATATACAAAAAATTAGCCTGGCGTGGTGGCAGGTGCCTGTAGTCCCATCTGCTAAGGAGGTTGAGGCAGGAGAATGGTGTGAATCTGGGAGGCGCAGCTTGCATTGAGCCGAGATCCCGTCACTGTACTCCAGCCTGGGCAACAGAGCAAGACTCCTTCTCAAAAAAAAAAAAAAAAAAAAAAAAAAAGGTAGTTCTTAATTTCACCTTTTGCAGATTTGCCATCTCCTTGCTGTTCCTGAAGCGCGTTATTTTGACCAGGGACTTTTATCCACATATTGTACCTTAATGAATGTATTAGTTTCAGAGCTTTTGGGTAAAAATGGTAGAAAACACAATGATAGTGGTTTAAAATCACACAGGCTTGTTTATTTCATAGACCAAGATATCCAAAGGGAGCCACTCAATAGGCAGAATGGCTGCTTCAAGATGTTCTCATGGACTCTGCTTCTTTCTATTTTTCTGTCTCAATCTGGTAGCTTTTCCCCACATGGTTTCAAGATGGTGGTTGTGGTTCAGATAGGAAAAAAGGGAAATAATTCTCTCACAGGGAAGCATTACCTTTTTACTAAGAGAGATATATGGTCCCCAAAGGCAACATCAATTTGGTTGGATATGTGTGAAATGTCCAACACTAATTGGCTAGTGAAAAAAAGTTGGTGGTATCAGTCAAATTAGAAAACCAAAAGTGTCTGTCTTAATGACTTTCTTTCACTTCACCTCAAAACTCTGGATTGACTCTTCTCTTCTCATTGCTACTATCACAAATTCCTAATGAGTAGGAGACACGATATGAAACTATACTCATTTTCTATAGTCAAATTTTAAGTGGGTCCCAGAACCCCAGAATTTCAGGCTTAACAAGCACTTCGAAGGTCACCTGGAACAATCCTGTATTCAAGGCTGATTTTCATGAAAATGAATTTGCTCAGCCTGCTTTGGAAAATCTTCAGCAATTTTCATGAGCCGGAGGCTGGTTGAAGCTACCATCAGTAGAGGGTAATTTTGATTTGCTTTAGATGTCCCTAACGAAGCCACCCACCAAGCAAAGTGGCTCTCGGGTCAGCGTTCCCTCGATGGACTCCGATGGGAAGAGAAAGCGCACAGCAGAATACACAATAGCTTGCTTATCTGGAGTTCTTTTTCCCATGCAGCTGCTGCTGGCCTGGAATACTAACAGATAACTAGCATATTCTGAGGGTGAAATTAATGAATTGAAAAAGAAATTCTGTCAGGGAGATTGTCAAGTCCCTTTCCTAGAACATTAGCCATTCTCTGAAGGTAATGGAGGTGGTTAGGCTAAATTGTCAGTTCATTTTGTTGGATTAAAAATGAAAAAGAAAACGTTGAAAATAAAAACTGGGGGTTCTGACTGTGGCTTCCCCATACTATGACTGGACAAAGGAAGCTGTGTATATATTGGCAGGCTCAAATTAGCTCAGCTAGGTGGAGACATTTTAACATTTCATTTGCAGCCTAATTTTCTATATATAGGTAAAAGCTGCTAATCCGGTCTTTAGTAGTTAGAGAAATGAGAAAAAAACAGGGTCTTATATTTTTGAGTGTTCTATTCACAAATTGTTGAGAAAGTACATAAAGTGAATATTACCAAAAATTACAGGTTTTTGAAAACCAAAACAAAACAATACAATACCAAGTGATCTCTAAACTTATCCAGCATGTTGGTGAAGACAGATTACATCAAAATATGTGCAATGCCCTTTTCAAACTGCTGTGGAAATTGATATGGCTGAAAACAACTGTTTCTGTGCCCTTTTTGAGCCATCGTTCTGACATATTTTAGATAATGTGGAAAGCACAAACATTTTAAAAAATTCTTTTACACTAAGAAAGAATACATTTGTTCTATAGAAAGTCTACTTTAACGTGATTTATTTGATATGATTGTTGTCGTTTGGTTTCATTTTGTTTTTAAAAATATATTTTGTTTTTCTATTTCCCCTGAGAAATATCAAAAGACTTAGCAGGACTTTCTCAACAATTCACAAAAATTTGATTGATTACACAGAGATTTAATAAATCAACTAACTCATATATATATATACACACACACACACACACACACACCCCTATACACACACATATATATATACACACACACCTATTTTGCTTAATTCTGAATAAGAAATAATTTCACTTTGGGAGCTCATTATACTCCCAAATGTAATATATATGTGTGCATATATATATATATATATATATATTCCATTGACAGCTTAACTTTTTATAAGAAGCTACTGATAAAGTCTGTAATAGTCATGAAAGTGAGAATAAAATGAGTTAATTTAATTCTATTAATATAATATAGCCTCCTTTATAGAGTTACATCACTGGGGAGCCACCTTCAAAATTTTCTACTCTTACTTCCAACTTTATTCCGTTTTTAATTGATCAAAATGCATTGACTTTCCAGCCTAACCATAAATAGATTTGGTAGGTAGTTAGACAGACAGATAGACACCTTGACAGATAAAGGTGGATATAGTGGCTCTAAACATAGGCTCAAGATATTCTGTATCTGAAGCATAGGTTTTTGAAAATACTTCTTGCTTTCCAAACAGGTCTCCATTAGAGATCTTTCTAGAACTTTCCTCCCTAGAAACATCACTGGCTTTCTGAATTAAAATGACTACTTGAGCAAAAGACATACTATTCCTTTTTTTGAGTTTTTAATCATTTAAGATTTTTGAGGAAGTATTATTTTAGTGATACGTACTTTAACCAGGCTTACAGTACCTTAGTTACATCTTTTGATTTGATTTCTTTTTTATTTAGTGAAGTGAAATATTTACCTGAAGTAAGATTGCAAGAACCTTTATCAAATATAGACTAAGGACTAATAAACGATGCCTCATCATTTAGGATGGATATACCCCAGCCTAAAATCTGCCCATAATCCTTTTTGTTTCTATTATTGGTCTGATCCGATGCACTATTTCTATAATACTCTACAAATATTCTGTTTTCAAAGCACCCCCTTTGACACTAGCCAATGATCTGTACACTCATTTTCATCTTTAAATGAGAAAGCAGATTAATGAGAATTCAATTGATGGCCCAACTGGTGTTTTGTTGGGTGCCAGACCTGTTATCAAGGAAGACATCAACGCTACCCTGTCTCAAGGTTTGCATAGATTTTCTTATTGCCTAAGGCTTCCAGGGTTTCGTTTATTTGTTTTGTTTTGCTTTTTTTTTTTTTTAACCTTTCCTTTCATTTTATCTGTCCTTATGTCTTTCTTTTTGTTTGCAGAATAACTTCATAAAGCTTCTGGTTTATATTTTTATTTTTAGGCTACTATTTATTATCATTACAATTACAAATAATCCATAAAATCTAAATACAGTGATAATGTTTATGATTTTGCCTATCACTACTTACCAGGATACAGCTGTGTATATGTAGAAGTACAAAGATAGAACCAAACTGAGTTATGTACTTGAGCCATCAAACTTAGTTGTCTGTTAACAGAGGCACTTTGTTTCATTACGGAAAAACAGGGCTGAAGAGGGGGAGAAAAATTTCATTCATTCATTGATTCATTCATTCGTTCAAACAAGTAGGTATTAAAAATGTGCTATGTGATATACTACATTCTGCAATGTGGCTACAGAATTGAGTGCATACTGTCTTTCCTCAAAAAAGAATTAACAATATGTGAAAGAGGAGAGGGATAAGTGAGAGGGTGCTGAAGAGAAATTCTCCTACTTTACAATGTTAATTCATGGAATATTTTTACAAGTTCGGAATTGATGTAATGGTGGTGTCAGGAAGGAACATGGCCAGAAAAAGATGGTCTATTCAAATTGAGTATTGTGAGAAAAATGTAATGTGTGCATTACCTTTTGCGATGAGACACATAAAGAGTAAGGAAATCACAAAGGATATCACAATACTTGGACCCTACTTAGCCAGAGGGCTAGCAAGAGAAACACTGGGACCTGAAGAAACTGCATAGAAAAGCTACCAGACAGGAGCTGGGACCTTTGGTTGATAGAGCAGGGATGCAGGTAGCTAAGATGACCCTGTAGGGAGAGATGACAGGAGGGAATAACTGCATTCCTCTCTTTACACACTCCCATCACCTGCTGGTGCTCCACATTCATCAAATGAATCTTGAAACAGCGCAAGTCAGCCTTCAGAGACATAAAAAAGATTGAAGAGGGTGTGGAATGGATCAGCAAACCACTGCACAATGATCAAAAGCACAAACTAAAGCCAGACTGCCTGGGTTCAAGTAACAGCTTGGCCACTTACTGGCTATGATCTTAGGTAAGTCATTTGAGCTTCCATTCCCTTATCTTTATGATGGAGAATATTACTGGGACTTCTTAACTGATTTTCCTTTAATAAAATTTTTATTTTAGAACAGTTTTAGACTTACAGAAAAATTGGGATGGTGAAAACCGCCATTACTTTTGCACCAACCTAAATAGTACAGAGAATCCCACCTACCTCATATTGTTTCCCCTATAACTAACATCTTACATGACTGTGGTACATTTGTGTATTGGTAATGACCAAATGTTGCTACATTATTATTAACTTAAGTACATAATCAGATTTCTTTAGTTTTTAATTGAGGGTTTGTTTTTTGTCCTGTTCCTTTATCTTATTAGAACACACATTACATTTAGCTACCATGTTTCCTTACCTATCACCTCTCCACTGTGAAGATTTCTCAGTCTTTCCTTATTTCTCATTACCATCATAGCTTTACAAAACATTGTCAGGTACTGCTGAGAAATATAGGCCAGAATAGTCCTCAATTTTTTTCTTTTTAAAATCAAGACATAGCTATCGCAAGGACAGAAAACCAAACACCGCATGTTCTCACTCATAGGTGGGAATTGAACAATGAGAACACTTGGGCACAGGGTGGGGAACACCATACACTGGGGCCTGTCGGGGCCTGTCATGGGGTGGGGGGAGGGGGGATGGATAGCATTAGGAGATATACCTAATGTAAATGATGAGTTAGTGGGTGCAGCACACCAACATGGCACATGTATACATATGTAACAAGCCTGCACGTTGTGCACATGTACCCTAGAACTTAAAGTATAATTTAAAAAAATAAATAAATAAAATCAAGACATAATTAACATACTATAAAATTCACAATTTTAAAGAGTGAAATTCAAAAGATTTTAATGTGTTCACCAGGTTGTACATCTATTACCTGTATCCAATTCCAGAATGTTTTTATCATGCCAAAATGAAATTCCATACACATTCCTTCATTCATTAATTCCCTGGAAACCACTGATAGATTTTTCTCTCCCTACAGATTTATCTATTATGAGCAATTCATGAAAGTAGAGTTATACAATATGTGATTTTGTTTTTCTGGCTTCTAGCATGCATCTGCACTTCATTCTTCTTTTATGGCCAAATTATATTCAATTGTATAAATATATCAGATTTTATTTTTCCACTCATCAGTTGATGGACATTTGGATTTTGTTGATTTGGGGGCTATTACAAATAATGCTAAGAACATTTCAGTACAAATTTTTAAGTGAACATGTTTTCAGTCCCTTAGCTATGTGCCTTGGAGTAGAATTGCTGGAGTACATGTATCTCTACTTTTAACTTTTTGAGGAACTGCCTGTTGTCTTCTATAGAGCTGCTCCACTTAACATTTCCACCAGCAAGTTATAAGGGTCTCAATTTTTTCACATGCTTATCAACACTTGGCAACATTGTCTACCTTTTTAAACTTGGTCATTCTAGTAAGTATGAAGTAGTATTGTATTGTGGTTTTCCAAATAGCTGATGATGTTGAACAACTTTTATTGTTCACTGGCCATTTGTATATCTCTTTGGGACAAATAGCTATGCAAAATCTTTGGCCATTTTTATATTGGATTGATTTGTCCTTTTATTTTTGGTAAAAGTTCTTAATATATTCTGGACACTAGACCTTTATCAGATATATGATTTAAAAATATTTTCTTACATTCTGTGAGTTGTCTTTTTACTCCTTGATAGTGTCTTTTTAAGTACACAAAGTTTTAATTTTGCTGCAGTCCAATTTATCTGTTTTTTGGTTGCTTGTGCTAGGTGTCATATCTAAAAAACTGCCTAACGCAAGGTCACAAAGATTTACAACTATGTTGTTTTCTAAGAGTTTTCGAATTTTAGTGCCCACAGTTAGATCACTGATCCATTTTGAGTTAATTTTTGTATATGGTGTGAGGTTGGAGTTCAACTTTGTTCTTTTCCATGTGGATGTTCAGTTGGGCTGAACAGTGGATGTTCATTGTTCACCAAAAAAAAATTAATTGGAATTTTCCTCTTGATTAGACTAGAATTATTGGTTTAGAAAGCCACAGAGGAAAAGCTCCATTCTCAACACAACATACCATCACCAAGTTACCATAAATGAAGTCACCTTGATCATCTGAATATGGTATTATTTGTCAAGTTTCTCCACTGTTCATTTACTGATCCCACTACTCCACTTTCACCCCACTTTCCATGTTGTACTCTTAGATGGAGATGCATCATTTTACATAAGGATCAGGGAGTTATGCTCCATATATTTGAGAGCAAAGAAGCTATATAAGTTTTCTGGAATTTTTCTGCACATGAAATTTATCTATTCTCTTCATTTTTAAAATTCATTTTTTAAATTAATATGGATTCATGGATATTTATTTAATACTTTTGATAATAACATTATACTTCACTTAGGTAGTAACATCACGCTTTGCTTAGCTTCTTAAATTGTTGTACTTTTGGTGACTGTCTTGTCCCAGTGATTTCCTTTGATATATTCATATGAATGCCTTTTTGTTTGAGCACTTCTATACTTCCTGGCACTACAAGATGTTCCAGGATTATCTTGTATATTTCATGTCCCAGTTATAGAATCAGTCATTTCTTCAAGGAGCAGACATTTTGTTGAAAAATTTTATTAGAAAGCAAGATTTCATTCCTAAGTTGTTCAGTGCTACAGAGGAGTCATTGTTTCTAGGCTCTTTCTACTAACAAAATAAGGAAATATATGTGTGTGTACTAACTCCTGTAGGTATGTATATCTACAAATATTGTTATACATAAACTGCTGTATACACATTAATCATGAGTGCATACTATCTTCACCTCTAATCTATTACCACATGGTTCATTTTTGCCCTCTTTCTTTGCTTATCTGTAAGTTACCACTCCAACAGTGAGAAAACTGGCTTACCATCTGCTATTCTTTTACTTACGTGTTCAGTTATAATACACATATATAGTCATAATTATTAACTCCTACCCTTATGACAAAGAACTTCATTAACTAAAGAATAGTCTTATGCACAATTCCTTTTGCCTTTAATGTTACAGAATCCATTCATTTCCAGTCTTACTTAGATTAATACCTTAATCTCTCAATTTTTTCAGTGATATTATTTCATGCATTGTAGTACACTTAGATTTCTTTGTCACAATTTACATTCATTTCTTTTAAATTTTTCATTTTATTTTTAAAAAATCTCAACTTTTATTCTACATTTGGGGTACAAGTGCAAATTTGTTATATGGGTATACTGAATTCAGGTAGTGAGCATAGTACCCAATATATAGTTTTTAATCCCTGCTCCCTCCCTGTCTTTCTCCTCTAGTAGCCCATGGTGTCTATGGTTCCCATGTTTTACTCCATGTGTGCTCAATGTTTAGCTCCAACTTACAAGTGAAAACATGTCATATTTGGTTTCCTGTTCCTTTGTTAGTTTGCTTAGGATTATGGCCTCCAGCTCCATCCATGTTGCCACAAAGGACATGATTTCATTCTTTTCTATGACTGCATAGTATTTTATGGCATATAATTACCACATTATCTTTTTTCAATCCACCATTGATGAATAATTAGGTTTATTCTATGTTGTGTTAGTCAGGGTTTTCTAGAGGGACAGAATTAATGGAATATATATATATTCTTATATATGTATATTCCCATATATATGTATTCCTATATATACATATGTATATATTGGGGAGTTTATTAAGTATTAACTCACACAATCACAAGGACCACAGTAGACCATCTGTAGGCTGAGGAGAAAGGAGAGCCAGTCCAAGTTCCAAACTGAAGAACATGGAGTCCGACGTTCGAGAGCAGGAAGCATCCAGCATAAGAGAAAGACGTGGACTGGGAGGCTAGGCTGGTCTCTCTTTTCAAATTTTTCTGCCTGCTTATATTCTAGTCACCCTGGCAGTTGATTAGATTATGCCTACTCAGATTGAGGGTGGGTCTGTTTTTCCCAGCCCACTGACTCAAATGTGAATCTCCTTTGGCAACACTCTCCCAGACACACCCAGGATCGATTACTTTGTATCCTTCAATCCAGTCATGTTGACAGTATTAACCATCACAAGTCCACCCCTTGTCAACTTGAACCCATACACATCTCCTGAGATCATACATAATTTCAAATAAAGACAATAATAAAGTCATAACATAATACAACTATCCTTTGTACAACCGGAAATGCACCAATCTCCAACTCTATTACATAAAGTTATGTAAATACTATTACAAAAAGTTACATAAATGCTATTACATAAAGTTAACAATATGTAAATGCTGATGAGAAGTCAATAAACCTTATGTCACATGATAAAGGAGAAAGGAAATACAATGGAGATATTTTCTTAAGTGTATACATGCACGAACATATTTTTACAAAAAATGCAGCTGGTCACATGGTCGTAGCTGGTATTGCTGACTACCTTCTTCTACTACCCATTCTGTATTCCCTTTGCCTTCAGCAAGCATCTCAGCAAGTCATAGTATTTTTCTTGGTGGAGTAACCCAAACCTTCATTCCTGAAGGGTCTGGGTCTTCTGTAGTCCTGTCTGTATTGACTGTTGTAGTTTCCTATTAACATTAATCACAAGGCACAGTAATACCAAGAGACGTCCTAATGGATCTGCTGTATTCCATGCATACTCTTCCTTACCTCTACTGTGGAGTAGTAGACTGATTTCATTTTGATAGTCTGGGTCAATCACCCCAGCCAACACTGTAACTCCCTTCTTAGATCATTGACCTAAAGGTAGGAGGAGATCGAAGTTTCCAGGTGGCAATCTGAACTTCCAGTTTAATGGCATCATTGTTTTGTCTCCTGGTGTCATTGTTCCTCCTTCTGGAACTAAGATCTCTAGGACAGCAGAATGTAATGTCTTGGGAAGGGGAAGCAAAAGTTTTGCTAGTGGATCAATAGAGGTGATGGTGAGTGGTACCACTTCTACTTTCAACTCCTTGATTCCTGGCCCCTTCAATCCTGGTTATGGGAGAAATAGTACCATATATTGGATGCTGATTCAGAGCATTCATGTCCTTCTCTAGAGCTTTACCCTGGTCCTGCAAGTATTGTCACCTATTTGGCATTATTATTATGACTTCAAAAGACCATTCCACTGTTCCATCAATCCAGTTGCTTCAAGATGGTGGGGAACATGTAAGACCGGTGAATTCCATAAGCATGGGCCCACTGCTGCACTTCTTAGCTGTAAAGTGAGTGCCTTGGTCAGAGGCAATGCTGTGTGGAATATCATGACAGTGGATAAGGCATTCTGTGAGTCCACGGATGGCACTTAGCAGTGGCCATAGTCAGGTCAGCCTTGCTGAGCAGAAGTCCATGTTGGTGAGCCCCTATGTAACCTCCATCCCTCCAACCATGTCCACTTTGTTCATGGGCCCACTGGGTGATGACAGGGGTGGCTGGGGAAAGAGACTGAGTGGTATCCACAGAAAGGGTCATCATATCCATTTGAATATTAAAATCCTGCTCTGCTGAGGTCACCTATTGGTGAGCACTCATATAGGATACGTATATCTTCACAGCTTTTGATCACTCAGAGAGGCCCATCCACATACCTCTTCCCCAAATTTCTTTGTCACCAATTTTCCAATCATATTTCTTCTAAGTCCCTGACCATCCAGTCAAACCATTGTCTACAGGCCATGAATCTGTGCATAATTGCACATCTGGCCATTTCTTATTCCATGCAAAAGTAAACAACCAGGGGCACTGCCTAAAGTTATCCCCACTGGGAAGATTTCCCTTCACTGCTGTCCTTCAGGGATGTCCTAGAAAATGGCTGTAGTGCTGCAGCTGTCCATTTTCAGGTGGTACCTGCATATAGTGCAAAACCAACTGTGAACCAGGCCCTTGTCTTCTCTTCCTCTGTCAACTGATGATAGGGAACTCCCTATGAGGCCGTTGATTCAGGTTGGGGTAGAGAAGGCAAGGTGGCAGAAATGGAGATCACGGGCATCTCATGTTATTTACTTGTGCCTTCAGGACCTTCTCAAGCCTGATCACATATACACCACTTCCATTTGATGATGGAATGTTGCTGTGCATGACCCACTTTATGGCTAGATGGGTCAAGAAGCACCCAGTTTATGATAGGCAGTTCCGGTCACATGGTGACTTGATGACCCATAGTCAAACATTCAGTTTCCACCAAAGCCCAGTAACAGGCCAAGAGCTTCTGTCTCTCAAAAGGAGGGTAGTTATCTGCATAAGATGGCAGGGCCTTGCTCCAAAATCCCAGAGACCTCCACTGTGATTTACCTATGGGGGTCTGCCAAAGGCTTCAAACAGCATCACTATCTGCCCCTAAACCTCAAGTATCATTGGATCTGCTGTGTCATATGACCCAAGTAGCAGAGCATCTTGTATAGCAGCCTGGACCTGCTGCAGAACATTCTCCTGTTCTGGACCTCACTCAAAACTGGCAGGCTTTTGGGTCAGTCAATAAATGGGCTGGAGTAATACACCCAAGTGAGGAATGTGTTACCTCCAAAATTCAAATAGGCCCACTAGGTATTGTGCCTCCTTCTTGGTTGTAGGAGGGGCCAAAATGCAGCAACTTCTCATTCACCTTAGAAGGAATATCTCTACAGGTCTCACACGACAGGACGCCTAGAAATTTTACTGAGGTAGAAGGTCCCTGAAATTTGGTCGAATATTTTTCCCATCCTCTGGCACACAAATGTCTCACCAATAAGTCCAGTGTGTTTGCTACTTGTTGCTCACTAGATACAATCAGCATAATGTCATCAATGTAATGGACCAGTTTGATATCTTGTGGAAGCAAAATGTGATCAAGTTCTTTCTGAATAACATCATGACACAAAGCCAGAGAGTAGATATACCCCTGAGGTAGGGCAGTAAAGGTATATTACTGGTCTTGCCAGCTGAAAGCAAATTGCTTCTGGTGGGCCTTATGGACAAGAATGGAGAAAAAAATCATTTTCCAAGTCAATGGCTGCATACAGGGTACCAGATGTGTTAATTTGCTCAAGCAATGAAACCACATCTGGTACAGAAGGTGAAATTGAAGTCACCACTTGGTTAAGCTTACAAAAATCCACAAATTGACTGTCATTCTCCAAGATCTATCTGTCTTCTGCACAGGCCAAAAAAGAGTTGAAAGGGGATGTGGTGGAAATCACCACCCCTGCGTCTTTTTTTTTTTTTTTTTTTTTTTGGAGAGAGAGTCTCGCTCTGTTGCCTAGGCTGGAGTGCAATGGCCGGATCTCAGGTCACTGCAAGCTCAGCCTCCCAGGTTCATGCCATTCTCCTACCTCAACTTCCCAAGTAGCTGGGACTACAGGCACCCGCCACCTCGCCCGGCTAGTTTGTTGTATTTTTTTTTTTTAGTAGAGATGGGGTTTCACCGTGTTAGCCAGGATGATCTCGATCTCCTAACCTCGTGATCTGCCCATCTTGGCCTCCCAAAGTGCTGGGATTACAGGCTTGAGCCACCGCACCCAGCCCACCCCTGCATCTTTTACGTCTTTGATGGTGGCGCTAATCTCTGCAATCCCTCCAGAGATGCGATATTTCTTTTGATTTACTATTTTTCTAGGTAGAGGCAGCTGTAATGGCTTCCATTTGGCCTTTTCCTATCCTAATAGCCTTCATCCTACCAGTCAGGGAGCCAATGTGAGGGTTCCTCCAGCTGCTAAGTGTATCTATGCCAATTATGCATTGTGGCATTGGGGAAATGACCACAGAATGAGTCCAGGGACCCGCTGGACCCACTGTAAATTGGACCTGAGCTAAAACTCTATTAATTACCTGACCTCCATGAGCCCCTGCTTTAACTGGAGGATCACAATGATATTTTGGGTTTCCTGGAATCAACGTCAGCTCAGGCCAGTGTTCAGTAGTCCCCAAAATGTCTGATCATTTCCCTTTTCCCAATGCAGTTATGCTGGTGAAAGACCAGATGTCTCTTTGGGGAAGGATGGGAGAAAGATTCACTGCATAAATTCTAAGTAATGTAGTGGGGTTCTTTCTCAAGGGGACCCAGCCTCATCTTCATTTAAGGATTTAAGGGGTTCTGGGTCATAAACTGGCTCAAGACACCATTGATTGAGGGGACATGGTTCTCTGTTTTTATAATCCAAATTAGTCTTTTTCCATTTGACCTAGAAGTTTTCTGCTTGTATAAATTAAGCAAAAATGCAGTAGGCTTCCTATTAATTTCACTTCTAGGAGCACCATTATTAATTAGCCAGTGCCAGAGCTCTACACAAATCAGACTATTCTGATTGCCACTTGGCTCTGCTGTCCATTACAGCAGCTATGCCCACCTTGCCTTTGATGATTGAGTGCCAACATTGGTCCCTGCCACCTTGGGATCCAATTATTCCCATTGTATTTAAATTTCATAGTTGAGTGACTGTGGTTCCCATTGTTGGATCTGACATACAGAGAAGGGCAATTATAGGTCACTTCAAAGATGCAGGTGCTGCCCTCACAAATCTTATTTCCCAAGGCATTGGTCAAGGGTATGTCTTCTGGACCCCGCCAACTGGGATGAGTAGGTCTAAAGTGAATAATCCACAGCACAATCCCAATCTTCCTAAGCCTTTGGATCCGTCCTCTACATTAAACCAAAGGAGATCAGGCATTTCCAGCTCACTCACAGTAGGCCATCTTTTAATCCATATTTTAGCTAAACAAGCAAATAAACTATTAGAACCCTTTTTAACTCCCCTAGCTAAAACATTAAAGGAAGAATCCCTACTTAGTGGGCACAGATCAATAAATTCAGCCTGATCTAATTCTATGTTCCTTCAACCATTATCCCACACCCTTAATGTCCATTCCCATGCCTGTTCTCAAGATTTCTGTTTATATAAATTAGAAAACTCAAGCAATTCCTTTTGGGTGTAGAACACCTCCTCATGGGTCACTCTCAACCTCACCTCTGGAGGCTTGCCTGGACTTTAGTCTAGTTATAGGTCTAGAAGGAAACAGGGGTGTTGGCGGTGACTCCTGAGGAGAATCAACATTATCTTGGCTGGAAACTGCCTCAAGGGAGGCTATCACTGTTGCCTCAGGCAGCACAGGGTTTATCTCCTCAGGCAAAGGTGGAAAGGCTGATGGCAGTATGGGTCAGTGAGGGGATATTGTCTCTACTGGGGGTGGGGAAGCTGTTTCCTCTGGCCGAAAAGGTTCATCAGAGTTTACAAACTCAGTGTTGTCGGCTTCGTTAGGGTCCTCCCACACATTCCTATTCCAAGTTACAGAGCCCCATTCTTTTTTAATCAAAGCGTTCTCTTTAACATTGGACACCTGGTGAGGCTGTGCATGCATCTTTCAGCCTACATGATAAGGGTTTGTGTTTGTTTTTCCACAATTTCAGCTCTTTCTGTACAGGAGATAAGATTCTTACTCAGGGCAGTCTTAGCAGATTTGAGGCTCAGTATCTGCTTCTGAGGCTGGGAGACAGAATCCCTGAGTTCATGATTTTCTTTCATCACTTTGTCCACTGAACTTAGGAGCAACCAACCAGCTTCATTATGTTCTTTGGTTCTCCACATATGGTCAAATGTATTATGTGTAGTGTCACTAAACTGCTTGCCTCTCACAAGGAGTTAATATTTAATAAACTCCCCTTTATATATATATTAATATATATATTTATATATATATAAAGGGGAGTTTATATATATATTTATATATATATATATAAAGGGGAGTTTATTAAATATTAACTCACACAATCACAAAGTTTCACAATAGGCTGTCTGCAGGCTGAAGAGTAAGAAGTGCCAGTCTGAGTTCCAGAACTGAAGAACTTGGAGTCAGATGTTCCAAGGCAGGAAGTATCCAGCACAAGAGAAAGATGTAGGTTGGGAGGCTGGGCCAGTCTCTCTTTTCCATTTTTCTGCCTGCTTGTATTCTAGCCACACTTGCAGCTGATTAAGTTGTGCCCACCCAGATTAAGGGTGGGTCGTCTTTCCCAGCCCACTAACTCAAATGTTAATCTCCTTAGGGATCACCCTCACAGACACACCCAGGATCAATATTTTGTATCCTTCAATCCAAACAAATTGACACTCAGTATTAACCATCACATATGTATTTGCTATTGTGAGTAGTGCAGTAATGTGCATACAATTGTATGTGTTTTTTCTAGTATAATGACCTACATTCCTTTCATTATATACCCCATAATTGTGAGGGATTAAGTGGCTAATTTGGCTGGACTTCCTGGGTCAATATGTACTTCCCTAAGGGTGCTATCCCCTAAGCCAAAATAAGTCATAGCTGAAAGCTAAGGGATTGAACCTTCAACCAATCAAAGGGGACTTTCCCCTAAACCAAAATGAGTCATAGCTGAAAGCTAACGGATTGAAACTTCAACCAATCATATAGGGAGTTTAAGCTCTAGCTGCAGCCTGATGTTTTTAACCAGTCAGGACTGCCAACCCACAAGCGGGTTGAAAATAATCTAATTCTATAGGACAGAAAAAGGAAAAGGTGAGGGCTCATAAGGCGATGCAAGCGTCAGACACCCAAGCCAGAAATGGAAACCCTTCGGGGTCCTTTTCCACCACGTGGAAGCTTTACTTTCACTTTCGCTTTACTTTCACTTTAACCAATCCTGCCCCCGCACACTCTTTAGGTTCGCCCATTTCTCTAATGGAGCTGTAACACTGGCTGCTAAGGTCCACAACTTCCTTCCCTGAAGCCTCTGAGACAGGAGCCCTTCAATTGAGAAAAACCGTGGATGGGAAGAAGACTTCTTGTCTCAATGGGATTGCTGAGTTGAATGGCACCTCTGTTTTAAGTTCTCTGAAGTCTCCAAACTTCTTTCCATAGTGGCTGAACTAATTTTCATTCTCACCAACAGTGTGTAAGTGCTCTCTTTTCTCTAGCCTCGCTAGCATCTGTTGTTTTTTAAGTGTATAGTAACAGCCATTGCAACTGGTGTAAAATGGTATAGCATTGTAGTTTTGATTTGCATTTCCCTGATGATTAATGATGGCAAGCATTCTTTCATGATTGTTGGCCGCTTGTATGGCTTCTTTTAAAAAGTGTCTGTGCATGTCCTTTGCCCATTTTTTAATTTATTCTGTTTTTTTGCTTGTTGGTTTAAGTTCCTTATAGTTTCTGGATATTAGACATCTGTGGTATGCACAGTTTGCAAACATTTTCTCACATTCTGTAGGTTGTCTGTTTACTCTATTGGTAGTTTCTTTTGCTGTGCAGCAGCTCTTTAATTAGGTCCCACTGCCAATTTTTGTTTTTGTTGCAGTTGCTTTTGGGGACTTAGCCAAATTTTCTTTGCCAAGGCCAGTGTTGAGAAGGATATTTCCATGGATTTTTATAGTTTGAGAGCCTACATTTGAATCTGTAATTCATCCTCAGTTAATTTTTGTATCTGGTGAAAGGTAGGGATCCAGTTTCAAACTTCTGCATATGGCTAACCAGTTATCCCAGCACCATTTATTGAATAGAGTGTCCTTTCCTTGTTGCTTGTTTTTGTTGGCCTTGTTGAAGATTAGATGGTTGTGTAGTCACCGTTTACCTTGTATCTGGGATCTCTTAACCTCCTAAATAATTTTAAAAAATTTGCATACAATATGGTTAAGTTTTTGTCCTCTCGACTTTTATGGGTTTTGATAAATGCATAGTATCATCTATCCACCATTGCAGTATCATACAGAATAGTTTCACCACTCTAGGAAACCCCTTATGCTTCACCTACTCAAATCTGTGTCTATGAACCTCTAGAAACCACTGATATCTTTACTTTTTTTTTTTTTTTCATTTTTAGAGACATGGTCTTGCTTTGTTTCCCAGTCTGGAGTGCAGTGGCACCATATATATGGCTCACTGCCACCTTTACTTCCTGGGCTCAAAGGATCCTCCTGCCTCAGCCTCCCAAGTAGCTGGGACTACAGGTGTGAATCACCATGCCCAGCTAATTTTTAAATTTTTTTTTTTTTTGTAGAGCCAGGGTCTTTCCATCTTGCCCAGGATGCTTTCATATGGTATCTTTACCTTCTCTATAAGTTTACTTTATCCAGAATATAATATAATCATGGAGTATGCAGCAGTCCTTTCATGCTGGCTTCTTTCATTTAGCAATACACAATTAAGAATCACCTATGTCCTTGTACAGCTTCATAGCTCATTCTTATCTCTGAATAATCTGTCATTGTATGGATATACCAGAGTTTATTCATTTCTCTATTGAAGGACATCTTGATAACTTTCAGTTTTTGGTGACAATTTTATAAAATTCTATAAACATTAATGTGAAAGTTTTCTGTGGTTAAAAGTTCTCAAATCATCTGGGTAAATATCTAAGAACCCAGTTGCTGGATTACAAGGTAAAAATATGTTTAGCTTTGTTAGAAACTGCTAAGTTATCCATTAGAGTGGTTGTACCATTCTGCATTTTCTCCAGTAATGAATGAGAGTTCCTATTGCTCCTGATCCTAACAGTATTTAGTTTTAGCATATTTTGGTTTTAGCCCTCTTAATACAGGTACAGTGTTATCTCATTATTATTTTAATTTTTATATACCTAATGACAACTAATGGTGAGCATCTTTGCATGTATTTACTTGCCATGTATATGGTAGTATCTGTTCAGAACTTTTGCTTACTTTTTAATTTAGTTGTATTTTATTCTTGAGTTTTAAGCATCCCTTTGTATATTTTGGATGTAATATTTTTATTTTTTCCATTTTTTTTAGCAGATATGTGTTTCACAAATATTTTTTTCCCATTCTATGGCTTGTCCTTTAACTCTCTTAATATTTCTCAAAGAGCAGACATTTGTAATTCTAATAAAGTGTTACTCTTTTTTTTTTTTTTCATATATTGTGCTTTTGGTGATGTACTTAAAAACTCATCAACAAATCTAAGATTCCATAGATTTTCTCTTATGTTTCTTTATCTTTTAGATGTTTTATAGATTTTCATTTTAAAATTAGGTACTTAATCAATTTCAACTTAATTTTTGTGAAAGCTGTAGCATATGTGCTGGGCTCTTTTTGTTTTAATTTGAGTATCCAATTGTTTCAGCACTATTTGTTTAAAATGTCAACATTTACTTCATTGACTTGACTTTGAATCTTTTGGAATAATGGAAACTGCCATTGCAAAATTGTGACTGACACAGTGAAAGGTATTTGACCTAACCAACTCCATTTTCTTCTAACCTCCAAGCTGTCCTTGTTCATTTCCGGATGTAGGCTGAATTAACTTTGGGAAGAACTTAGTTTATAATTTAGAACAAAGACAATAACAGCCCTTTCCCCAAACAAACCTCCTTCTTGCCTGGGAACTAGACTGCCTTTGTAGGACTAACAAATTAGCCACAAGATTAAAAATTATGGGCTGGGCATGGTGGCTCATATCTGTAATCCCAGCACTTTGGGAGGCCAAGGCAGGTGGATCACGAGGTCAGGAGATCGATACCATCCTGGTTAACACAGTGAAACCCTGTCTCTACTAAAAATACCAAAAAAAAAAAAAAAAAAAAAAAAAATTATCCAGGCCTGGTGGTGGGCACCTGTAATCCCAGCTACTTGGGAGGCTGAGGCAGGAGAATAGCGTGAACCCAGGAGGCAGAGCTTGCAGTGAGCCAAGATTGCGCCACTGCACTCCAGAGTGAGCCTCTGTCTCAAAAAAAAAAAAAAAAAAAAAAGATTAGAAATTATGGTTTAGGAGGCTACAAGAGATGGATCAACTGGCACCACCCAGATCGATTAACTGGTTCATCTGATCTTGTGGCCCCAGCCAGGAACTGACTTGGCCCAGTGGGACAACTTCAGTTCCCTATGATTTTATCTCCTTCCTAAACAATCAGCACTCCTGGTTCACTGGCTTCCCCACACCCACCAAGTTGTCCTTAAAACCTCTGATCCCTGAATGCTCAGGGAGACTGACTTGAGTAGTAACAAAGCTCTGGTCTCCTGCACAGCTGGCTCTGCGTGAATTACTTTTTCTCTATTGTAATTCCCCTGTCTTGATAAATTGGCCCTGTCTAGGCAGTGGGCAAGATTAACCCATCGGGAAGTTATAAATTCATTTGAATACATGTTTGGGCCTACTTATAGCCTCTCTGTTTTGTTCCATTGATCTATGTGTTTTTTTGGTGGGGTGGGGTCAATGTTATGTTGTCTTAATCTTTGTAGCTTTATATTAAGTCTTAAAATAAAATAAGATAGTGTGAATCCTCAACATTATTCCTCTGTTCCTGCAGGATTGTGTTGGTTATTCTGGAACTTCTGCTTTTTAATTCTTCCTGTAGAGGCAAAGGGAAAGCTTCTCTTCTGCCCTCTGAGGATTTGCTGCTGAAAAAACCTGACAACAGATAGATTAACAAAAGAAAGGCATATAAATGTATTAATGTGCAGAAGCATGGGAGCCATGGAAAATATGAGTCTCAAAGAAAGGCCAGATGGCTGCAGCTTAAATAACACTCTCTTCATAGGGGAGAGGGAGATGGGAGTGCAGGCAATTTAGAGTATAGGCAATGATGTTTAGAGAAATGAATGGGCCTAAAAAAACAGACATAGTTCTTTTGAGATCTGGGTGAGGTGGTGGCAAGTTATGAGAAGGTGATGGGCAGATGTTCACCAACAACCAAATTTGTCTTATTATGCAGATAAAGTATCCCTGGTAATCTCTTAGAGCTTCCCTCAGAAGACTAGATGAAAAGTTTCTCTGAGCATGGTGATGACTTCAGATCTAGTCTCTTCCCCAGTGGTTAATCTTTCCTGGCTTACTGTTGAAATTTCTAGGAAGTGTGTTTTAAGACAATTTCATGACTTTTGGAGGAACTTTTTTTAATCAGATAAGGGAACTTGAGAGAAAGGTTTTCCTGAGGCTTCAGTAAAGGAAGGGGTAAGGGAGGCTAGAGATTAAAGAGAGGTCATGGTCCTGAGGCTTATTTCGGAGGCCTTTCAACTTTTTTTTTTAATTCAAAGCACATAGCATGCCAAAATGCCATATTTTGGGTTGTCATTTTATGATCCTCAACAAAATTTTGTTTATTTTTTTATTTTATTTTATTTTATTTTATTTTATTTTATTTTATTTTATTTTTTGAGACGGAGTCTCGCTCTTTCACCCAGGCTGGAGTACAGTGGCCCGATCTCAGCTCACTGCAAGCTCCGTCTCCCAGGTTTATGCCATTCTCCTGCCTCAGCCTCCCAAGTAGCTGGGACTACAGGCGCCCGCCACCTCCCCCGGCTAGTTTTTTCGTATTTTTAGTAGAGACGGGGTTTCACCGTGTTAGCCAGGATGGTCTCGATCTCCTGACCTCGTGATCCGCCTGTCTCGGCCTCCCAAACGGCTGGGATTACAGGCTTGAGCCACCGCGCCCGGCCTCCAACAAAATTTTAGAATCAGCTTGTCGATGTCTCCAAAATAGTGTGCTAGGATTTTTTTGAGATTGAATTAAATCACTTGAGAGAGTTTGAAAGAATTGTCATCTTAAGAATATTTAATCTTGGCTACTCACAGTGGCTCACGCCTGTAATCACAGCACTTTGGGAGGCAGAGGTGGGCAGATCATGAAGTCAGAAGTTCAAGACCAGCCTGATGAACGTGGTGAAACCCCGTCTTTACTAAAAATACAAAAATTAGCTGGGCGTGGTGGAAGGTGCCTGTAATCCCAGCTACTCGGGAGGCTGAGGCAGGAGAATCGCTTGAACGTGGGAAGTGGAGGTTGCAGTGAGCCGAGATCATGCCACTGTACTGCAGCCTGGGCAACAGAGTGAGCCTCTGTCTCAGAAAAACAAACAAAAAAGAATATTGAATATTTCAATTTGTAAATATGGGGCGTATCTCCATATATTTACACAAATCTTTGATTTCTTTTATCATTGTTTTGTGTTTTTTGGTCTATAGATCCTAAATATATATGTATGGTTATATTTGTATGTAAATAGTTCATGGTTTCAATTTGGGGGATGCTATTGTAAATGTCTTTTTTTAAAAAAATATAAATCCCAGTTGTTCTTTACTTCTATGTAAACATGGAATTGACTTTTGTATAATCTTGCATCTTGTGAACTTCTATAGTTGCCTATTAATTCTCACTGCAAGCTATGCCTCTGGGTTCAAACCATTCTCATGCCTCAGCTTCAGGAGTAGCTGGGAGTAAAGGCATGTGCCACCATCGCTGGATAACTTTTGTATTTTTATTTTTGTTTTTTTTTGAGACGGAGTCTTGCTCTGTCACCCAGGCTGGAGTGCAGTGGTGCCATCTCTGCTCACTGCAAGCTCCACCTCCTGGGTTCGCGCCATTCTCCTGCCTCAGCCTCCCGAGTAGCTGGGACTACAGGTGCCTGTCATCACGCCCGGGGTTTTTGTGTGTGTATGTGTTTTTTAGTAGAGACGGGGTTTCACCGTGTTAACCAGGATGGTCTTGATCTCCTGACCTCGTGATCCGCCCACATAGGCCTCCCAAAATGCTGGGATTACAGGCCTGAGCCACTGTGCCTGGCCAATTTTTTTTTTTTTTTTTTTCCCCGAGACGGAGTCTTGCTCAGTCGCCCAGGCTGGAGTGCAGTGGTGCAATCTCGGCTCACTGTAAGCTCCGCCTCCTGGGTTCACGACATTCTGCTACCTCAGCCTCCCAAGTAGCTGGGACTACAGGCGCCCGCTGCCACGCCCGGCTAATGTTTTGCATTTTTAATAGAGATGGGGTTTCACCGTGTTAACCAGGATGGTCTTGATCTCCTGACCTCGTGATCCGCCTGCCTCAGCCTCCCAAAGTGCTGGGATTACAGGCGAGAGCCACCACACCCGGCCTAACTTTTGTATTTTTAATAGAGATGGGATTTCACCGTGTTGGCCAGTTTGGTCTCGAACTCCTGACCTCAGGTGATCCACCTGCCTTGGCCCCCCAAATTGCTGGGATGACAAGTGTGAGCCACCACACCCAACCACTTGCCTATTTATTCTAAGTTGCTGCTGTTTATAGATTCTTTGATTTTCCACATAGAAAATCATGTCATCTGTGTATTAAGACAGTTTTATTTCTGTTTTTCCAATTGTATACCTTTTATTTATTTTTCTTACCCTTTTGTATCAATTAGTATTTCCAACACAAAACTGAAAAGTAATGATGACAGAATATATCCTTGTCTGTTCCTGATCTTAAGGAAAAGTTTTCCAGACACCCACCACAAAGTATGATGCTAGTGATAGGAGGAGGTTTGTAATTTTAAAAAATCAGTTTAAGGAAGGTCCTGTCTATTCCTACTTTGATGTGTGTTTTCATGATGAATGGGCATGAATTCTGTCACATAATTTTTTAGTTTCAGTTGATAAAAGCACATAATTTTTCTGAGTCAATTATATTAGTTGATTTTTTTTTTTGAATGTGAATTAACCTTGCAAACTAGAAATAAACTTTCTTGGTTGTAGCGTATTATTGTTTTTGTAAGTTCTCTTCAATTTATTATTATTTAGTTGAGAAATTTTGCATCTGTTCTTAAAGGATATTGGTCAGTACTTTTCTCTTAATGTCTTTATCTGCTTCTGGTAGTAGAGAAATACTGATATTATGTAATAAATTAGGAAGTGGCTCTTTTGCTTCTGTTGTGGAGAAATGGCATTTTTTATTTCCTAAATGATTGGTAGAATTCATTAACTGAAACCATCTGTTCCTCATGCTTTGTTTTTAAAAAGTTATGAATTTTTATTCAATTTCTTTAATAAATATAGGACAATTCTCATTTTCCTTTGTGTAAATTTTGATAGTTTGTCTTTCAGGAGGTTTAGCTATTTAAACTTTGTTATCAAATATGTTAGCATAACATTGTTCATTATAATAATTTTTTGTTCTTTTGATGTTCATGGCTTCAGTAGTAATGACTCTTTTATTTCTGATATTGATAATATGTGTCTTCTCTTTTTTATCTTGGTTAGCCTGGCTATAGTTTTATCAACTTTACTGAACTTTGCAAAGAGCAATCTTTTGTTTGTTTGATTTTGTCTATTATTTTTCTGCTTTTTAATAATTTAACTTCTGCTCTAATCTTCATTATTTGTTTTATTTTGCTTGCTTTAGGCAAAAGTTTCCCTTATTTCTATGGTTTCTTAAAGTAGAAATCTTATTGATTGTAGATATTTCCTTTATTCCAAGATATGAATTTAATACAATGAATTTTGAAGCACGATTTCACTGCATTCTTCAAAAGTTTAATAATTGCTTTTTAATTTTCTTATATTTTAAACTATGTAGATGTTCTCTTGAGACTTTTTCTTTGACCCATATGGCATTTAGAAGTATATTATATAATTTTCAAATACTTGGAAATTTCTCACCTAAATTTTTGTTATTGACTTGTAGTTTTAACTGCACCTGTTATCTGAGATCAAACTTCATATTAATCTTATTTTTAATAAGTATTTTTGATTCTTTTTTCCATTCCTTATGATATTGCTATCATTCATTTCTTTTATTCATATGCTTGAATCACCAAATAAATTGTTACTCTTATTACTTTAAACAAATAGTTATCTTTTTTGTCATTTAAGATTGAGTAAAACAAAAGATTTTATTTTATCTTTACTTATTTATTCCTATGTTTTTGTAGATACACATTTCTGAGGTATCATTTCCTTCAGTTTGAAGAACATCTTTTAACATTTCATGAAGGAAGATCTGCTGCCAATAAAATTCTTTCTTTCTTCTTCACTCTTCAAGGATAATTTTGCTGATTATAGAATTTTAGTTTGGTAGTTAGTTTCTTTAAATATTTTAAAATTTCACTTTACCCTCTTCTTGCTTGTGTGATTGTTAATAGCCTGCTTTTATCCTTAAAATTGTTCCTCTATGAGTAAGTTTTTTATTTTTGTTTTTAGATCTGGCTACTTTCAAGTTGTTCTTCCTATCTTTAGTTTTCTGCAGTTTGAATTTTATATGCTTTGGAGTTGTGTGTGTGTGTGTGTGTGTGTGTGTGTGTGTGTGTGTGCATTTATTTATTAATTTTTCCTGCTTTTTGTTTTTGGAATTTCCTGGATTTGTGGCTTAGTGTCTGTCATTAATTTTGGAGAGTTCTTGGTAATTATTACTTCAAATCTAATTCCTTCATTCTCTGTCTTTTCCTTCAAATAATATGCATACAATGCCTGTTAAAATTATACTGCAATTATTTATTTTTAGTTTGTTTTTGGTTTTTGTTTTATTACAACTTTTGAATGTTCTGTGTTTTTCTGTACTACTTTTCTCTTTGCATGTATTTTAGGAATTCTCTAACAGCCTATTTTCAATCTAACTGATTCTTTTCTCAGTTATGTGGAGTCTACTAATGTGCAATAAAAATCACCTCTTCTTTTTCCTGTTGAGTATTTTCCTACTTCCTGTATTTCCTTTTGATTCTATGCAATTTTGATATTCTCAGCTTTGGCTCACAGAAACATCAGTTGTCTTTCTATGGGAACAGAAACTTGAATGAGAGTCCCATTAAGTCAATCAAGTAGACAATTTCAAATTTCTAGATTTTTGAAATTATGACATTTGACATTCAATCAGTCAAATTGTTTTTCTAAATCTATTATTTGGTGCATCTAAGTATGTTTTCATACCTGAGTTAGTGGAAAGTAGAATTTGATTGCATATTTAGTGCTAAGACATGTGTAGAACAACAACATATGCTAAAGCTTAAATTTTATACTCAGGAGACAGCCATTTGTATCAGGATCAAGTATATAATGAGAATCACACACATTTAAGTGTAGGAAATCAGAGCACCCATATCTTTGATTCATTCTCAAGACCAAGTCAACTGGATCTAACATGAATATCAGGTGATAAAATAAAAGTGTGGCCACATGTGAGCTAAAGACATTCTTATGAGTAGACATTGCTGTTATTCTGCTGTTAAAGCTAAGAATCCCTGCCTTGATGGTTCATCTTTTTATAGGTTAAAATATAGTGTAAAGTACATCTTCGTATAGACTAAAGTACGTTGTAAACACTAGTATCTGGTGATTGCTAAAGAATTGGCAAAGCCTACTTCAAGCCTTTCTTGAAGAGTGCCAATCATAAAGAAAAACAATATAGATACATAAACCATGTGAGCAATTCTAAATACTAATGTCCCATGTTACAATATGTAACATTTTAAACAAGTGCTGTACTTCAATATGATTCATTATACTCACCAAATGCTCTTGAGAAATATATGTAAACAATTTCGTCCATCATCCCTCCACAATTCTCCTCTCAGCTCAGAGTGCATGTTTAACAATCAAAGTTTCTCAAAGCATTTCCTTGTGAAAAGGTTCGCATCGGCATGACACATTGGGGAAACTGCAATAGCAACTTTCAACTGCAGCATTTCACTTCAACACACACTACTAACTATCTCTCTTTGCTAGGATTTTGAACTAAGAAAAAAGAAAGGTGTTCAAATACCAAACCTCTAAAATATTTTTGTTTTCTTTGAAATAACAGGAAGAAAACACTTCCTTGCAACCACGTGAAACAATAATAAGGCAGATGTGATCATTACAGGGTAAAATTCTTTGTAAAAACTGTCACTGGACACTCAGACTAGGTGTCCTCATGCAGTGGCTTGAGAGATCAGAGATGCCATTGTTTTTAAAGCAACAGTGAAACTTTGGGTCTGTCAAACCCCATTCTTTTCTCAAAAATTCAACTGCATAATAAGATAGCACTGCCTCTATACATCCATTTAATTTCTGCCAAAAGTATCACAAGCAATTTGCTCTCTAATGAAAATCATGAAAGGGCCATGTCTCATTTCGCAGGCAATTTTTAGTAAAAACCACAAGGGACTGGGATACTGGCAACTTATTTTCAGCTGGTAGGATTAGTTTGTTGAAAAAAAAAAATGTAGAATGCTGAGATTGGAGAGTGGACAGAACTAACAGAGCCCTGGAGAGGAAGGCATTGTGCTCAATTATTGTTTGTGGAATGAATGAGTGAATGAATGACCAAACTATGAAAATCCCCAAAAGGATGTTTGCTACAATGTTTAAATTAAATCCTCAGGTTGATTTTTTTTTAAAATATAACCATATAACCATGAGGGAGATATCAATGAGGTCACAGCTTGTAAGATATAATTCTCATTTTATAGTGTCAAATGAGATGGCACCAATGGGAAAATCATTCTGTCATTCAATGAATATATATTAAGTCCACACTGGGTTCCAGGAAATGTACTAGGTTTGTGAGGCACATTTAATAACACTACATATATTGCCCTTCCTTCAGAGAGTGTCAGTATACTGGAAGAGGTAGGCATAATCAAATAATCTCTTAAAAATACCATTAGAACTAGTGATTAGTACTTTGGAAGAACAGTATAGGAAACTGTGGGACTGAGAGTAGGTGTGGGGTCTCTCATCTGATTGGGGAAGTGGGGAAAAATGCCATCCTTGAATACATGTGCTGGAGCTAATATATGAAGTTTGAAAAAGCGTTAACTATAACAGGGAGTAGGAAGCTTTATTA
The DNA here is from genome assembly GCF_043159975.1 of Macaca nemestrina. Classification (NCBI taxonomy): domain Eukaryota; kingdom Metazoa; phylum Chordata; class Mammalia; order Primates; family Cercopithecidae; genus Macaca; species Macaca nemestrina. The sequence continues at coordinate 21,899,626 of NC_092131.1, read as the reverse complement.
GTCCACTTTCATGCTGCTGATAAAGACATACCCTAAACTGCGAAGAAAAAGAGGTCTAATGGACTTACAGTTCCACATGGCTGGGGAGGACTCACGGTCATGGTGGAAGGCAAAGTGGAACAAGTCATGTCTTACATGGATGGCAGGAGGCAAAAAGAGAGCTTGTGCAGGGAAACTCCCATTTTTAAAACCATCAGATCTCATGAGATTCATTCACTATCATGAGAACAGTGCAGGAAAGACCTGCCACCATAATTCAATCACCTCCCACTGAGTTCCTCTCATGACAAGTGGGAGTTGCAATTGAAGATGAGATTTGTGTGGGGAAAGAGCCAAACCATATTGGAAGGAAAAAGAAGATTCCCAAGTCCTGAAGTAAGAGTCATTATGACTTAGAACAAGTACTTTGTTAAGCTGTGTATAGACTGAACATGCCAAATGGAACCAAGTACAGATGCCCAAGAATGAGGCAGGCCCAGCATGCCCAGGCTCTGCCTCATTGTCTGAAACAGTGAGACAACCTCAGGCAGACCAGAGGCCAAATCATAGTCCTGCCCCACACAAGGGAGCCAATGCTGAGAACTAAGCCAGGTACAACTGTGGCCTCCTACACAGAGGATTTTCAAAGTTTCACTTTTAATCCTTACCCATCTTCAGAGCTTAAGTGTGAGCACATTGATAACTCTTCCATTTTATTTTATTTTATTTTATTTTTTGATTGAAGTCCCTCTTTTCTCATAGATTTGTTCCATTTTCTCTATTAAATATCCTGAGAATGGCTCAGTGAGATGTCCTCCCACCTGGTCTGATGGAACACACGTCAAATATGCAGATCCAGTCATGCCATTTCTCTGACTGAGCTTTTATAATTTTCTATGACTTGAGGCAACTCCAGCTTCCTGGTTGGGCATTTGAGCTCCCAAAAATTTGACCTCAGCCTATCTCTTCAGCCTTATGTCTGCAACTTTCTCTATGCAATGTGTAATCACGTAACAAAAAATTGCTTTGGTTTTCATAAAAACATAATTTCCTTCCCTCATTTGGTGTGCAAATTACATTCTTCTTGATTAAGTTAGCTTCCTTACTCACCTTCCTTGTCTGCTTCATTTCATTTACTTTTCAGATTCAGCTATCTTGTATCTCCTCCAGAATGCTTCCCCAGTGGCTAAGTAAGCAGATGTAGATTATGGATTAGAAACATGGGCTTTGGATTGAGGCAAATATGATAGTGAATCCTGCATCTTCCACTTACTATGAAAAAATATTTACCTCAGAGATCATTATAATTTGTTTCTACTAGAATAAGGACAATTACACCTATATTCTTCAGTGAGAACTCAAGGAGTAACACATTACAAAGCACTTAGCAAGGAACCTGGATATAAAGAGTATTTCGTAGTTGGTACTAACAATTATCGCTATTGTTGTTCATCATTGTTGCTGTATAGATGACTATTCTATGGCTCTGATGGAACATCTATCATGACATTAAGCACAGTAGGTTGACAATATATTTTTGCACACCCATGTTTTACTTCAATCATGTGTCAGGGTCACACACCCTGACACATAACAGACTGAAATGCAGACATAGATGATGTCTGTTCAGTCTTTGCTGTTCTCTAAACAGCAAATAAACTTTTTCTCCCCCAACTTGATATCCATACTCAGAAAAAGCTCATAACTTCCCAACTCATTAGTTGTGTAGATGTTAGAATTTCTCCATTAGTGTCAAGGAAATAAAGCCAAATTGAAAGCAATTAGCCAATTGTATTTAGGTGTTGTTTTTTCCTTTTGGCTCATTTTAAATACAGACAGACTAAATTACCTCTACAGCTTGTCTTTGAAGTGTTGTATTGTTTTTCTTTTTTTCTTTTTTAAATGCACAGGTTGTAGTTAGGTTATAAATAGAAAAATTATGTCTTTTCAATTTTTAAAATAGGCTGAATTCAATAAAATTATAATGTGTGTTTATGAATCCTGGAACAGACAATAAATGCTTTTAGGACAAATTCTTTGGCTAGTATAACATGTTAAAAAATAGCTTTAGGTACTAAAAACCTTAAGCCTTTTCAACCTTTCCACAAGTCATCATTAAGCATTGATTCTGTGACATAAGAAACTTAAGAAAACTAAAAGTCATACGTTGACAAAGTATTAAGCCATAGAAGTAAAAAATGTAGACTCAGAGACTGAAATTAAAGCCTTTGATATTTTCTTAGCAAAATTTTCAATATACACTAATGTATAGATTGTAAGAATGTAAGTGCCAAATTATAACTGATACAAAAATATAAGCTTTCTATTTTCTTTGTTAGTTTTATCAGAAATATTTAATTCAACCCATTTTGGGGTGGTATGTGGGAGGGGTTGTTTGGGCTGGGTAGCTCTCTTCCTGGGAGTAGAATACATATCTCTCTTCCTCACCAGTAAATATCAACTGCACAGTTATTTAGTCATCATTGCCCTTTATGAGAGAGAAAACCTTTTTAAATATTTTTCTGTCACTCATCATCTGAACTGTGGTTTTAATGGATTTTTATTCAGGTTGCTGATTGGTTTTCTAGTGCTATTATGACAGAAACGAGAAGAATGCATTTGTGTGTGTGTGTGTGTGTGTGTGTGTGTGTGTGTGTGTGTATGTGTGTCAGGAAGCAAACGACTTTTAGCTGGAAGAAGTGGAGTCCGAGGAAGATATCTAAAGGAAAAGCACATGAATATCAGGATTCTTCTAGCAGAAAGATGGTCTCAGACAAAGGACACTTTATAAAATAACTTGGCAATAAAGACAAAAATGTGCTACAAAACCATTGTTTTCCTGATGAACAGCTCTGTGGAATAAATCTTCTAAGGCATTCACTGTCGATCTCTCATTTGTCAAAACACTGTGCCAACCTCCTCCACAGTCCCCTTTAGCCTATCTCCTAGCCAATAGGCCAATGCCATGAGAATTTGCTCTGTGACCCAGTTTCTCTGAGTGAGGCTCATCTATAGTTTATTCTTGAGAAACTGTAAGATCAAAATGACCTCTGAGCACTCAGTGGGGTAGAAGAGAGGAGATTCTGTGTCATATCTGACTGTGTATGACCCAGCACCTACAACTGAGACAGTGGGGATTGGACACTCCTGATGCATACTTGGTTAGTTACAGATGATTGTATTAGTCTGTTCTCACGTTGCTATAAAGAAATATCTGAGACTAGTCATTTATTTAAAAAAAGGGGTTTAACTGGCTTATGGTTTTGCAGGCTGTCCAGGAAGCATAGCAGCTTCTGATATTGGGGAGGCCTCAGGAAATTTATAATTGGGGGGATGGAAAAGGGGGAGCCAGCACTTCACATGGCTGGAGCAACAGGAAGAGAGAGAGGAATAAGGTGCTATACACTTTTAAACAACCAGATCTTGTGAGAACTCACTATGACAAAACACCACTAGGAGGTTGGTGCTAAACCACTAGAAACTGCCTCCTCCCTGATCCAATCACCTTCCACTGGGGCCCCACCTCCAGCATTGGGGATTAATTTCAACATGAGATTTAGGTGGGGACACAGATCCAAACCATATCAAACATCATCATGAAAATTCATGTATTTTGTACCTCTATTTACAAATAATTTAGCAATAGTCCATGTAAAGCACAAGAAATATGTGTTATATGAGAGATATTCTACAGTTTTTCTTACATGATATGAGCATCAGGTGGATTATAAATGAAAAAAATTAATTTTTCAGTAATTTTAAGAAACTGAAGTGCTCACACGTAAGATGTGAGAGAATGATCTACATACTTAAAGTTGAGCAGATTAATGTATTTCACATGCCAGCTGATCGTCTCAGGTAAAAATAGATCCCGTTATATTAGAGACAAATATTTCAAAGAAAATCTTTTGACAATAAAGTACAACTTTCTACTTTCTGACCTAAATCTTCACCTTTCAGTCCTGGAGAGTATTTATTGTAATCTTTTTTTTCAGGGTGATGCACTAAACTACCCATTTCTCTCCCTTAGGAATTTTCCTCTTTTTTCAAACTTGAGAAGCAAAAGTGCCATAACAATGGTGAAACGATTCAGAGGAAGAATGTCAGCTTTTGACAAGTCAACTTTTATCTCACTTGAAGTGACTGGAAGAAATCAGCAGATGAAAGGAAAATTGATGATTGATGAGGCCTTCGGCACAAAAAGTCACATCTAGGTATGCTGCCCTTTATGGTCACTCACTTTTTCTCTACTCTGCACACTACTCCAACTCAAAGCTCATAAAACATCCCTCTGATAATTAGTCTTGCATAGCCTGTTAATTCGCAAATGATTGTAACTATGGCTCTCTCTTTTTTTCTCTCTTTTTTAAATTGGCTCTCTTGGACTGGCTGTGTGGTACTGAAACTCTTCAGGGTAGTGATAAGTAACTGGAAAATTCATTTATAAAGAAAAATTAATTCCTTCTCCCATTCATTGGGCTACAGTTTGACTGAATTGAACTAATCAATGATTGATTTTAATAGAATATAGGGAACAATCTTACCTTAATAGTTTTTTTTTTTTTCAATTTTAAAACTTTTCTTTTTTACCAAGAGTCCCCAGTTTTAATGCTCTAGTTAACACTGGTTTATGTAACCCGTTTGCAAGTCATGTTAAATGTTGAATGTAAACTTTGCTAAAAATTATCCTTGCGTGTGTTCAAGATAGCAGACTGAGCACAGAGTTTTACTGCCTCTTATTCCCAAACTCCCTTTGAGATTGCAGAAAGTTATGAAAGAAATAAGAACTACAAAAAAATAAGAAATCAGTGGACCAGAATGTATGACAAAATCTGGAAAATTCCAAGCAGGTGGGCTGATATTAATTTAGAAATTTACAATCCAAAACACCGGCAGTAAGTGCAGTATTTACCGAGGGAGCCCTCAAGGCACTGAAATCTGAGCTAATTGCACAAAGGACAGACTTGGGACACAGGACAATTATGAGTGTAATTAATTAAAGAATTCTATCAGGAATAAGTGGGACAGTTAGAATTTCACCCTTCTGTTACTGTCTCTCCTATCTTCTATTATGTAACATGGCAGTGTTTTAGTCCCCAAATAAAAATATATTAACTCTTCTCTATAGAAAGGAGATGGATCCATAAAGATAGACTCAACAAATTTCCAAAGAATTACATTATTCAGAGTATGATCTCTAACCACAAAGGGATTAAGTTGGAATTTATTTATTTATTTTTTTAAAAAGATAACCTCCAAATCCAAAACTCCATAGAAATTAGGCAGGATACCTCTAATTATTCCAGGGTCAAAGAAGAACTCACAGTTCAAACTGAAAATATTTTAAAATGAAAGATAAAGATAAAAAAAATTTTAAAATGTGGAATATAGCTAAAGCAAATTTTTGAAAGAAATTTATAGGCTTAATTATACATATTGAAAAACTGTCAAGGCTAAACATCAGTGGTTGAAATATTCATTCCAAAATTCTGGAAGAAGTAAGGTCAAATGAAACCAAAGAATGTACAGCAAGACAAGTACCAAAAAGAAAAAAAAATCAATGCAATTTAAGATAACTATGCTATGTATAAAAACAAAGCTAAAAGTTAGATCATTGAACATGCCAATAAAATAAATAAACCACTAGGAAAAATAATCAAGAAAATAATAAAATCATGAATTAGAAATATTAGGCATGAAAAAGGCTAATGAATAATTATGATGTCAAATGATGAAAGGAATATGTGTGTGTGTGTGTATATATATATATATATATATATATATATATAGCATGACCAACTTCATAACAGCAAATTTTATAATTTGGATGTAATAGAAAACTTTACTGAATCATACAAGACTGAGGGAGATTCAATAGAAAATTTGATTACTTCAGTATTTGTTTAAAAATTGAATGCCTAATTTGAAGTCTTCCACAATAAAACCTCAGGACGAGATGGCATTTCCAAAGAACAACACGAATTTTTTTTTTTTTTTTTTTTATACATTAAGCTCTAGGATACATGTGCACAGCATGCAGGTTTGTTACATATGTAGACATGTGCCACGTTGGTGTGTTGCACCCATTAACTCGTCATTTACATTAAGTATAACTCCTACTGCTATCCCTTCCCCTCCCCTCTTCCCACAATAGGCCCCGGTGTGTGACGTTCCCCTTCCTGTGTCCAAGTGATCTCATTAGGACAACACGAATCTCACCTAAACTCATTCTTGAGTAGAAAAAAGGGAGTAATTTCTGGCTCTATTTTATATAGCTAACATAATTTTGATTCCAAATATTGACATGTTCTTTTCAAGGAAAAAAAGATATATTATTGACAGATATTTTGTAAGATCTAAAATGCTTAAATGTAGCTACCTGTTAAAAATATAAATAATAATGATTAATATTATTTACCACATTAGCATTATTATTATTATTAAAATTTACCACATTAACAGAAAAAAGAAACATAAGTTGATAATTTTAATAAATATTCAAAAGGTGAAGTCATTTGACAATATCTAACACATATTCATGATTTTTTTGAAAACATTAGAAAATTATGAATATAAATTTTCATCCATCTGAAAAAGAATAGCTTCCAAAATTGCAGCATATATTATGCGCAAAAGTGAACTATTGACAATTTTCCCCAGAAATTGGAGAAAACAAATGAGTGTCCATTATTGGCACTTCTAGTCCATGTTTCTGTAAGCCAAGAAAAAGGAAGAAACAAACATTTTAGAAGAAAAATCATAGCTGCCAATGTTTATAGATGATATTATGCAGATTGATAACTCAAAGGAGTCTGTAAACTATTAAAAATAGATTTAGCAAATTTGTTGAATACAAATAGGTATTTTAAAAGTCAAATATAGCTCTATATACTAACACCAAATACTTAGATAATAAAATTAATGAGTAAACATAAAAAACATTTAATATCTAGTAATAAATTTAACCCTAGTTTTGAAAGAACCCCACCTCACTATCACACATGTATATAAAAATCTATTGTTTAGAGAAATTAAAGAATCTCAGTAAAGAGAGGGATGTACAATTTTCATTGATTCAAGTCTCAATATTGTAAGAATGTTAATTGTTTCTAAAGTAAACCTGAATTAAATAAATTCTCAATAAAGAATTCCATCAGTGTGTTTTACAGAAATTGACAAGATTAATTTTAAATTTAAGAAATGCAATTAACCAAAAATGGCCAGGGCAATCTTAAAGAAGAATGAAATTGAAAGACCTATACTAACAGATCTCAAAAACTCTTACAAAACTATGGTTATTAAAACAGTGTGTTATTGGCAACAAATGGATAAACTGACCTATAAAAGCAACTGGAGAGTACCAAACAAATTCACACATATTTCCTGAATACAACAAAGTCTGCATTAGTACAATATGTTGTACTGAATTATTAAAAATTGTACAATATATGGTGCTGTGTCAATTGGATAGTCATTTTAAAAAAAATGATTCTGAACATTTACTTCAACCATAGCAAAACCAGTTTCAAATGAATTGTTTGTCTAAACATGAAAGATAATATAATAAAACCTTTAGAGGAAAATTTAGAAAACATCTTTGTGGCCTTGGAATAGGCAAAACATTTCTTGACCAGAAACAGAAAACAATAATCATAAATGGTAAAATTAATAAATTGGGTTACACTAAAATTAAGAACTATTGTTCATCAAAAGATACTATTGAAAGTGAAAATCAAGACTCAGAGTGAGAGGAGATATTTGTAATATATATAGCTAATATCGAACTCCAATGCAAAAATCTATCTATCTATCTATCTATCTATCTATCTATCTATCTATCTATCTTAAAAGAATCCTTCCATATCAGAAAAGAAAAAAGACTTCACACAGCAGGATAGCCAAATGGCGAGTCAACATATAAAAGGTGTTCAACTTCATTAGCTGTCAGAGAAATGTGATTCCATATTCAACTACCAGATATCTACAATGTGAAAGACAATAAAATACCCAGTGTTGGCCAGAATATGAAGCAAATTGCAGCTCTCATAATTGTCAATGAGAGTAAAATCACTTTGGAAAGCTATTTAGTAGTATCTACTGAAGTGGAATAATTTCACATTCTATGATCTCACAATTCCAGTTCTTAGTATATACCAAGAAATGTTACATACGTTCATGAAAAAGAAAAAACTAGAATGCTCTTAACAAAACTATTGTTAATAGTCCCAGCTGGAGTCTATTCACATGCCCACTGAGAGAAGACTAGATACTTAAAATCACAACAGAATACTATTCAGTAATGAGAATGAAAGATCGAGAATGACCCAGAAGGATAATAAGGATATCCACAAGACGGATAAATCTTACAAAGCTAACATAGAACAAAAAAAGTGAGACATAAAAGAAGACATACTACAAGCTAAATAAAATAAGGTTTTATTTAGGATGTTAGGATAGTCAATACCCTTTATGGGACAGGAAGCCTGTAACATTGATGTGTTTGTTAGAATTTTTCTTTACCCCCATAGGTGACACAGAAGACTGAAGAGGTATACAGAAGGAGAAATGTTTCTCCCCCAGGTGGGTTAATTCTCGGGTAAAATCTTCTCCACAGTGGGGCAGACTCAGCAACAAACCATTAACACAAATTAGCCAGGAAATGCAGGACTATGTGGCTGAGGTTTTATTCTGGTTATGCCTTTATGATAAATGTGGCTATAAAAATCTGTACTTTCTAATATGGTTGTTTCTTTAGGACAGTATCTGAATATATACTTACTATATATTGCTAGGATGAAAGTTTCTGGGTTAAATTATACAATATTTAAGACTCTTAGTGACTATTGTTTTAAAGACTGGGACTAAGACATACAATACTATCTGTCCCCATCACCTCCTGATCAAGTCAACTTTCCCATTAAGGGAGGAGACTTGTGTAATTCACCACCCAAGCACCTTTTAATAGCTACTTCTCTTTAATATCCATCTTTGCCTCCTCTCTAACTGCTAAATTTGCTTTTTCTTTACTATTGGGCTCTTGTAGTCCCATCTTTAACCAACTTAGACATACTTTCTGTAATGAGACTTTCAATAAATGGAATTACCCTTTAGAAATCTAGATAAATACTCATCGTAGTTCAGTGTCTGTAACTTTCACATGTGTTTTAAACCAAACTCCTTTATTAAGATTGTCCAAATGAGTTATTTCCCCTTAAAATGAAAATTTAAAAAATCACATCCAACTGATTCTACCTTTCCCAACTGACATGAAATGAAGCACACAAATAAAAGACCAAAAGAGAGTCAGGTCCACGTCTTAGTTCTGCTAAGCCAGCAGCATCCCTGTTCATGGGTCTGTGATGCTTGACTTTACTTATCATCAATTAGCCAGCTCTTGTTGGTTCCTGTATTTACCATGAAAAGAGTACTGACAGATATTAAGAGCTGATTAAGAAAGTGAAGTGAGTGAGGGAGCAGAAGGTTGGAAGCTTGAAATAGTTACCAAGACAAGGATGAGGGCAGCAGGAAGGACTGGGAAAAGAGAGCCGGGTGGTAAAGATATGGTGAAAGATGGATCCAGGTGAATCATAGGAAGAGATACAGAAGCTCATGGCTTATTCCTGAGGGTGCGCAAATCCAAGGGAGTTTAAACACCCAAAATTCTTAAATTACAAAAGTCTGACTGAACATTTGAACCTCTCTATTGATCCAGACCCTACTCAAGGAGAGCACAAAACTTCATTTTGTCATTTGGGATTTTAAGTTTTCAGTCTCTAAAAATGGCTGGACCAGAGGATAGCTAAAGTCTATGTATGGTCTTCATATTGGTAGATAATTTGTTTTAAAACTCCAGTGAGCACCCAGGCTACTTTTCATGCTTTTTTTGGGGAGTCTTCATCTTGATACTTCTACAGTGTCTGGCATTCTTTAGGTAATTGTGGCTGATTTGCTTTAATTCTTTTCCGCATGCAAGTGGAAAGAAAAAACAATTGGAGGAAAGACCTTAGACAAATACTTGGTTTTTGTTTCCTCCATTTTGTGAAGTCTTCCACATTCTGCATGGAACATGACAGCAGTCCATGCAGGGACAATATGCCTTTCATACAGACAGGACTGAAAGAATTCCCAGCAGAGGTTCAGAACTCGACTCCAAGCTGTTGTTGTTAAGCACTGAACCAATGGAGGCCCTTACTCCTGGCAACAATTGGGCCTTTTTCCCAAGATACTGCCCCCATTTTTCTTTTCAACCACAAACTAGGACTGTGGTTCAAAATAGAAAAACACCTTTTAAAAATAAACTGAAGCCATTGAGAGGGTTTCATTATACTGTAGAATCTCGAGACCCTTTGATACAAAGACAGGTTTCAATACAGCATAATTGGAAATATTTTCTAGGGGTAGAAACCACACCAATTCTTATGTTATTTTACTCAAGGGGTCTCTGAACATTTTTGATGACAATATTTGTTCTATTTTATTTTGTAACACTTTCATTTGCTAATATTACAGAGAAACTAATCAGAAATAGGGAGAATATTTAATTGCTCATTTTATTAGTTACCTTGGGCTGTCATCACAAAATGTCACAGACTGGATGGCTTAGACCACAGAAATTTTTTTTCTCACAGTTCTGGAGGTTGGAAATACATGATCAATATGCTGCCAGAGTTGGTTTCTGATGAGGCCCCTTTCTGTGACTTGCAAAGGGCTGCCTTTACATGTGGCCGTCCCCCTGTGCTGCACACTAGGTAAAAGCTCAGGGGTCTCTTCCCTTTCTTATAAGGACATTAGTTCTATAGGATTAAGGCCCCATCCTTATGACCTCAGGTAACCTTAATTGCCTCCTTAAAAGCCCTGTCTCCAAAGCCAGTCTCACTGGGGAGGAGAACTTCAAATATGAATTCGAGAAGGATATAATTAAGTCCATAACATGGATATTTAATTAAATATTTTTAAAAGCAGCAATGGAGCAAAAATGGATTATTTACATATGGTTTTTTTACATGTTTGGCTTTAACATAGAAAATTTTAGATTCAAATTTACTATCTTTTGATAAAATTCTAACTTTGTAAGGCTATGTTCAATAAGGTATACTGCATTTAACATTAACTAAGCAACACATAATTATTAAAGAAACTTGTCTCCAACAGTTCTCTTATAATATCGAAGTTGAATAGAAGTAATTCTTATGTTATCCTGAGTTGACAAATTGTATTAGTCTGTTCTCACACTCTTATAAAGATACTACCAGAGACTGGGCAATTTATAAAGACAAGAGGTTTAATTGACTCACAGTTCTGCATGGCTGGGGAGGCCTCAGGAAACTTACAGTCATTGTGGAAGGTGAAGGAGAAGCAAATACCTTCTTCACAAGGTGGCAGGAAAGAGAAAGAGCAGGGGAAACTGCCACTTACAAAACCATCAGATCTCATGAGAACTCACTCACTATCAGGAGAACAACATTAGGGTAACTGCTCCCATAATCTAATCACCTCCTACCAGGTCGCTTCTGTGATGCATGAGGATTACAATTGGAGATGAGATTTGGGAGGGGACACAGAGTCAAACCATATCACAAGTATTAAGCAGTAAGAAAATATTTTGCTATTCATTTCCTTGAGGCTAGTGAGAGGTGATGATGGATAACTTGACACTGAGAAATAAAATTTAAAAATTAAACCTTGTGTGTACATGTACACACACGTGTGTGTGTGTGTGTGTATGTGTGTGGCCATTTAGTGTAGGGGCCAAAAATACCTGTAAAATCCTTAAAAAATTATTTAATATTAATTATCCTTTTGGGAAATTAGGTAAAAATTAAATTATGATTTAGAACAGGGGTCTACAACCCCTGGGCCAGAGACCAATACCAGTGTGCAGCCTGTTAGGAACCGGGCTGCATAGCAGGTGGTGTGTGGTGGGCAAGCCAGCAAAGTTTCATCTGTATTTTCAGCCACTCCACATCGCTTGCATTACTGCTTGAGCTCTTCCTCCTGTCAGATCAGTGGCAGCATTAGATTTTCATAAGAGCACAACCCCTATTGTGAACTGCGCATGCAAGGGAAATAGGTTGCACCCTCCTTATGAGAAGCTAATGCCTGATCCTCTGTCCCTGTCTTCCATCACCTCCAGATAAGACTATCTAGTTTCAGGAAAACAAACTCAGGGCTCCCACTGATTCTATATTATGGTGAGTTATGTAATTATTTCATTATATATTACAATGTAATCATAATATAAATAAAGTGCACAATAAAAGTATTGCACTTGAATCATTCTAAAACCATCCCCCACCAGCAACCAGTCCCTAGGAAAATTGTACTCCACAAAACCAGTCCCTGGTGCTGAAAAGGTTGGAGGCCGCTGATTTACAGCCTTCAGTTCAGGCAGCTGGAAATATGTGAAATATATTTAAATAAAAAAATAATCCCAACAGAAATTGAAATATGTAAAGATATCATTCAACTATCTGAAAAGCATGAAATGCAAAAAAACAAAACAAAACAAAACAAAACAAAAATTCATTCTCCAGTAACGCTAAAGAAACAAGTATTTTATATCAAACTAAATTGATGAAACCACTACTGCTTTCGAAGTAGTGTTTCTTTCAAACTGTGGATTGATACCGTTGACTACCAAAAACATTCCCTAAGTCTTAATTGTGTTATTATCATAAACAGAAAACCGCATAGCCAATGTTTCAATATTTGATGTTTTTATATTTTTGATGCAGATATTGTAGCATCTGTTAGATATTTCTTAAGTAATTTCTGTTTATATCTGGTGTAATTTCCTCTAGATAAATTAACTACGTAATTTATAGTACTTTAGAGGTGATCTAAATTAAAGTCATTTTATTTCTCTCTGTCAATGCTCAGTGGAAACTACACTTAATGGTTCAAACTTCATTTCTGTCTTCTAACCAAAGTGTGCTTGTCTTTTTGCTCTGAAAACTTCAAGATGATTTAAATTCCTGAATAACATGTAGGAAATGTTTTAGGTGGTAACACTGATTATATGGTTAGGAAGTATGAGTTGGAAGTACTAGTAAATGGGGAAAATGGTTTCATAGCTGCAATATTGTTGCTGTACTTTCTCCAGTGAAATGATTTCTGTTGTGCTTAACTATTCAATTATTTTGAGTGATTTGCAATATTCAAGATAAAATGAAGTCGTTACCACCATGAAATTCCAGCCTGGAAATTGAAAGAAAAATCTCTTGCATTTATAGAACTGGAATGCGGGTGACATTTAAGGCCCTTCAGTTGAGAAAATTGTTTTGGTCGGCAAAGCTGGGCTCAGTTTAGAGTAAATACAATTTGGAATAAATAAATCTCTTTCATAAGCAGGCTCAGATGGTTGGTTCTAGCACCAAAGTCACTACGGAGATTTTCATGCCTGCAGAAATAATGCTCTGTTAAATTTATATCATGTTTGCATTTTGTAAGCCATTAACTTGGCTCTAGGAGGCACTGTTGCAGATAGATGTCAATTTAATGAGGCAATTAACTCAGGACCTTGTTCCTGTGATGCTTTTGGCACAGACGCCTATACAACTGCAGGAAAAGTTACAATTTTGGTTGTTCCACAAAAACATTATGTAGAATAAAAGAATGTTGCTGCTGCTGTCTTTTTATTATTTGGACACTTTTATTTCATGTATACTTTTATCTTTTCTCTCCCCCATCATTCTAACGTAGAGTTTAATTGTATCACATTAACTTTCAAATAGCTTGTAATTTTACAGATTGAGAAGGTAACATATGATGCCACAGTTCTCATGGTTTTGTCCACATTCAATTCACCATCTAGAATCACAGATCTTTTTTTTTTCTTTTTTTGAGATGGAGTATCACTCTTGTTGCCCAAGCTGGAGTGCAATGGCACGATCTTAGCTATCTGCAAACTCCGCCTCCCAGGTTCAAGCAATTCTCCTGCTTCAGCCTCCCAGAGTAGCTGGGATTACAGGTGCCCGCCGCTAAGCCCAGCTAATTTTTGTATTTTTAGTTTCGCCATGTTGGCAAGGCTGGTCTTGAACTCCTGACCTCAGGTGATCCGCCCGCCTCAGCCTCCCAAAGTGCTGGGATTACAAGTGTGAGCCACCATGCCTGGCCTAGAATCACAGATCTTTTGGCAAATGTATGACCAAGGATCCTCTGCCTCCCAATATTTTAATCTTCAAAATGGGGAAGGGCTCAGGTGGAAGAATGGTGTGCAGCAGTACTTTTTCAAACATAACCCCACGGGCATTGTCTGAATTCCATACTTTTCCTGCCCTATGCACAGTGTCTCTAATAGCTTTCCTGTCTTTTTTTTCCCCCCCATCACATCAGCTTGGTTATAAACACCAGTTCAGCATGGATGACTCCCTAAATTTGATCTTTATTTACTTGCTAACTGTCCACTTCAATAGGATCTCATCTGCATCAGGCCAGGGATTTTTGTCTATTTTGCTTTTTGCTATAGTTATCAAATATAGAATAGTGCCTGGCAAATAGTAAGCACTCAGTAAATAGTATGTGAATTGAAAAGACAAGGAGAAACATCTAAGAGGACTACCTTTCACCAAAAGATCATTTTCATCAAAAATCATCTCACAGTTCCTTACAGATTCCTCTCTTTTCTGTTCTAAAGTAAGCCCCTCTTCACATATTTCATGAAAATGTACACCCACCTCACCCACAGAAAGTGTCTGTGGAAGTCAAACAGTCCAGGGTTTAAATCTTAACTCAGTTGTCTACTTAGCTACGTGGATTCGTAAGTCACATAACATCTATGAACCTGAACCTCAGTTTTGTAATCAGTCATAAATATTATTGACTCGCAGATATGGTATAAGATTTAGAGATAGCCAAGATTGCATCTGTGAGAGGCTCAAAAGGAAAAGGTAGTTATTGCTATTCCTTTTATTATTACTGGAAAGTATTTTAATGTTCTTAATAAGAACAAGATTTAACTGATTTTTATTAATTACCTACTTATTTGAAGGTGTTTTTTGTTAGGCTCTGTCATAGTGATGTTTACTTTTTTCTCTTGAAAGAAACTAGGGTAGAGGCAAATCATCGTAATCCAGTTTGATTTGTGGGGGCGCTGGTTTCCCTCCCCTCTTTGGATATAACACTTCAGGGTCTCCACGGAAACTGGTAGTGTTTACTAGGATTCCTCCTCCATGTTGAGTCCTGATTTCCAGGTTTTGTCTCCTTGAACCCTTAACAATTTTGGGAACTGCTTCCTTAGCTTCTCAGTATCGAGATCCCACACTCATGGGTTAGCAAATGCCCCAAAGAGAAAAGCTACACTGGTTGTTGAGGAAACACCTGAGCTTTGCTTTTCTTCAAAACTTGTATCTCTTAAGTTCAGGCTGACTTGATTTTTCTGCAATGCCTTCGGTCAAATTTTGTAAAAAATATTTTCCCTTACTCTTCTTGTTTGTCTCATTGTGGGAGTTAGTCTGTAATAGTTTATCTGCCAATATCATAAGAAAAATCTGTAATATTAATATTTAGAAATGATATATTATTATTATTCACAAGTGTTTTCCTCAAAATCATCACTATTTTGAAGCAATAATTCCATATCACCTTTAATGTTTGTAATTTGGTAAATTTCACAAAACATGCTCTGAGACCACACATTATGCAGCTGAATTTCTAAGTAATGATGCTTACTCATTGTAATCAGTGTGTTTGAAGCCCCTCTATTGTCTTACTATCATTGAACTTCAATTCACATTTGCATTTAAATATCTCATATTTCACACAAGCCGATTTAAAAAATGGGGCAGTATATTACATACAAGTGAATCAAGGACAATTTGGGATAATATTGACCAGATTGCCTGTGATGCTGGCTGCAAAGAAAAAGAAGAACCAGCTCTCCTTTGAGATTTGGGGTGAAATGCATCTGTGTGCAGACAACTTTCAGTGCAGATTTGCCTGTAGTACTTTATTTACTTAACATGGCTGGCTGGCTGGCTGTGAGGGCCTCAATGTCAGGCTACATTAGCATGCGCGTACATGTAAAATTAATCAAGAGACCCAGCAACTGGCAGCATAGTCCCTCTAGAGCCTGGGGTTAAACATCTGTCTGGAGTGATGTTTCCTGAAAAGCTTTATATAATGGCCACAGGAGCTCCGAGTAGGCACTTAGTGTGGAAGGAAGGGCAAGACAGATACTTGAGGGGAAGTGCTAGGTTTCAGTGGACTGACAGCCTCGCCATTTTACCCAAAGGTTACAACCTTAGACTCCAAAAGCTTTTAAGGCGTCTTGCTTCTGTATTGCTTGACTGCCTTTAGCATTAAGCACTTATGACCAGGAGACTCTCAGCATATGTCTTTTTCAGCGTTTCTCTAATGGAGATGAAAGTGTCTGAATCTTTAAGAAATATTTACCCCGTAGATCACAACATTAACTTTGTGATAGTGGGCTGAACTATTTTTTTTTTTCATGTTTTTTTTCACTGTAAAATAGAACCAGTAGGGTTTAGATCTATTTTGAGGTGGCTTAAAACATCAGAAAGTTTTATTCCTAGTATTTGACAAAGTTTGTGATGTGTTAGCAGGAAGCACGGTACAATTGAAAGAACATGAGTTTTGGTTGAATTCTGGGCTCTGCTACGAATTAGCTGTGTGACCGAATCTGTCTGCTTGTTCATTGAATCACACCGTGCCATCTCCTTAGGGACATTATCTGTAAATCTAGATGGGCTCATATGGATTGTGTTCTATTTGGAAGGCGCTCTGTAAGCATTGTCACCCTGGAATTAGACTCAAGAGATCACTCTTATTTGGTTGGTTGTTACCATAAGTAATATTTTTAAAGAAATTGAGTTCTGTATAGATGGTCTAGAAATATACAAATTATTAATAGTGGGGTAAAACAAAACTTGAACAGTGGCAAAAATAACTCCTTCCACTTGAAGGCTGCTGAAGAAATGTAGCAAAATTACAATAAATCCACCTTAAGGCAATTTATTTAGAATGGAGATATGCACGGGAGAGGTTCCCCGGGGTGCAAGTGAACAGATGTATCACCAAGTATCAGTCATTAGAAAGTGAGTTGGCTGTCATGGAGTTGCATCTCGGGGTTTCTTGTTCAATGTCTTTGCACTGAATGTCTGAAGGTGCTCTATTAGTGAAGGAAGAAAAAAAGTGATTAGGATTTATATGTGTTTCCTTAAATTAGTCTGATTTTAAATAACAGGCATTTTTTTGTTGGTTTTTAAACTTAAAATGAACTCAATTTATACAGTATGTGAGATCGACTGTCTTTCTCTGGGAAATGAATGGACTTGTAGTCATAAGCTTTGAATTTTAACAATATTCTGCTCCTATCACCTGTGACCTTGGGCATGTTAATTAAACTTCCGGAATATCATCTGACTCATCTAAAATGAGAGTTAAAAAAAGAGATTAACTTCTCAAACTAGCTTCTTGCTCAGAGAGTAGATGAAACACAGTGCAATATTTAGATTATTTGCTGTCTTGATGCTGAAACAGCTAATTGGAATTTGGGGAGACAGTCACAGTTGGGTACAATTGTTGATCTCAAGAATAAAAGTGGACAGTATAGTTGTTTGTAGAGTAATGACCCCACTGCAAATGTCCAATTCCTAATCCCCAGAATCTGTCAATATGCTACCTTACTTTTGTTTTTGTTGAGGTAATCGCATCAGGGTTCTGAGATGGGGAGATTATCTTGGATTATCCAAGTAAGCTCAATGTCATCATTTGGGTCCTTAAAAGTGGAAGAGGGAGCCAGAAGAAATCAGAGTGATGCAAAATGAAAAGAAATCAGTCTGCCCTGGCTAGCTTGATTATAGACAGAAAAAGGAGACCTTGAGCTAAGGAATGTCAGTGGCCTCTAGAAACTTGAAAATGCAAGGACATAGATCTCCCCTGTAACCTACAAAAAGGAATACAGCACAGCTGACATCTTAATTTTAGTCCAGTGAAGCCATGTCATGCTTTTAACCTACAAAACCATAAAATAATAAAGCTGTGTTGTTTTAAGGCATTGAGTTTATGGCAATTTGTTACAGCAAAAACTGAAAACTAATACAGGGCCTAACGTGGTGACTAGCACGCAGAAGCGTCTCTATAATTGAAGGAAGGTTTAGATGTGTTAGGTAAATGAATAAATGAATGAGTCAGTATGATAAACAACCATATGGAGCTTTTTGAGGAAAATGACTAAATGGACCAAGGGCTTTTCACTTTCATACTTCTTATGCATCCTTTACATTTACAATTAAGATTCTCTTCTTTGGGAAGAGTACCTCACCCTTAAGAGCCCACCTCTCGGCCTATCAGCACATATGCATGTTTGCCATTGCAGACGTGCTGTGATGCAAATACTAGATTACGAAGCCATCTTCCTAGAATGGAAGTTGTTGGAGAGAAAGATTTTGTCATCTTCATTTTTCTCTCCCGGTGCTCAGCCCAGAGTCCAGCCCAAGTCATAATGTAATAGATAATGAGTGAAAGAATGAATGGAATGAAGGATGGAAACCAGGAAATGAATGAGGGTTTCATTTGTTCAGGTTTGATCGAATATTTTTGAAAATTGGAGCATATCTGAGTATAGTAAAGTGCTAGGAAGTTTTGAAGAGTGCCAAATCCTCAGTGCCTCATTCTCCAAGTCTGAAGTATTTGATAAAGCTACTTCTTCCTTGTTTGAACATGTTTGTATTAGTTGTAGTATGCTAAATTCTGTAAAAATTAATGCTAACATCTGTGTAGCTTCACATAACAAAAAATTGTTTCTGGTTCACAAATGTTTTCAAGTGTTGTGAGTGGTATTGGTGGTGGGATAGGAATCTAGCTTCTCCCAGACAATCACATTCATAGGCAGTAGCTGAAAGAGGCTATCTCTTCAATATGTTACTTCTCTGCTTTTCCTGGCCATCTATGAATAGTCAAAAATCAGCAAATATAATGAGAGCATTCACACATGCTTTAAACTAAACTGGACCAGAAAAAGATACTACATCCACTCACATTTCATTGTAGATGCCAAGATCATGCCCCACCAAAGTTCAAGGGGTTGGGAAATGTATTTTAGCTTTATGCAAAGGAGAAAAATCAGGTTTTGTGAACATTTTGCCAATTTCTTACGTAGGCTTCCTCCAAAACCACTTTACTTTTCTGTCCACGTGTAGGAAACAGTAATTTCATCTGCAGGGTAGAAAACCTAATGTCCAATGTAATGTCCAATGTACTCAAAATCCAGGCTCTCCAGGATTTGAAAATGATGTCCTGCCATTGTTCTGATTAGAGTTCCCTATTATCTGGCATTTAATTAAACTATATCTAATCTATCAATCTAGCTAGCCAGCTACGTCTAAAAAAAGTAAAAATAAAAATAAATAACTAGCTGTATCGAGTAGTACTCTTGGCTGCATGGAATTTATCTCCAATTATCAATAATGCAAGTGTCTTACAAAAGCATCTATGGTGCTTACTTCTTTTTCGTCTACACATTCTGTAGGCATGAGGTCATCATTGTGTTAGACCAGCATGACACGATGATATTTACTGTGATGATCAAGATCTCTGTGGCTCAGCATGGTACAAATTGGGAAAATTGATCTCAGAGACACAGCAGACAATATCTGTCTTACAGGACATGAAAATTAAAGAACACAAAAGCCCGCTTGTCATGTTTTCTCTTTATTGAAATGAGATAGAAAAAAAGTCTTTTTGCAAGTATGAATACAGGTATCAAGTATTTTATCTCCTTTATGACAACATCCAAGATCGTGACTGCAAGTGACTGCAATTAGAATTACTACTTCGTTAAGTTTATGGGAGTCTGTTGCCATTTTACAAAATCTTGTTTATTGGCCTAATTGGACGATTGATTGATAGATTAGATATAGCTTAATGAAAGATTAAATGTATATATTCATGCAGATAAAGATATACGCAGGTACTATATTTGTTGCAGTAAATAAACTTACAAATAAAGCATAATTTCTTATTTCAAGGAGTGAGAGCTTAGAAAGAGATAAACAGTATTTATATTCAGGATAATATTAGAGATGTATTTTTTATATTAAATCTAAAAAGCAGCCAGCAATTCAGCAGTGTTGACAGGCACAGTCAGCAAGGGATAATATCTAGACATCAACAAAAAGTTTTGAAACTTTGAAAACAAAGATATTATCTTATAAGCTGCCAGAAAGCAAGAAGTGATGAATTGTGAAGATAAATAATTTTGAATTTCAATACCAAGCCCCTGTTGAAAGAAGAATGCGGGAGAAGTTGAATAAAGATAATTGAATTTATGTCAATATAACTTGGTCAAAATGATTTTTACTTTAAAGGCAGAAAGTGAATGAATTTGAAATTTAGAGACCAAAATAATTTGTCAATTGGTAATCTCTATTGCAAAGTTTAAAGCAAAAGATTTAGAACTTAAAGAGCAATATAAGTTTAGGGAATATAGTTGGGTTAAATGTTAACATAGGTTTAGATTTGTTAAGCAAAATACAGTAATAAAAATAAGGCAATATAGCATGACATGTAAAATATTTTTTCAAGTCATTTGTAACCAAGATAAAATAGCAAAATTTATATAAGGATTATGAAGCAGTATTAAGCTAGTTCCCAAATTTTCTTCAGCAAAATTAAAAGATTTACTCAGAAAAAAGTAATTGAAGAAATAAAACGAAACGAATTATCAAAAGTTACTTAAAAAGTATTTGCTAAAATACTTGAGAACATGAGGATGCTTTATAGTATATTTTAAGAACTGTAAAGCAAAAAAATTTGAGAAATTAAAAAAATTACTGCAAATTTATGTAACAATTTCTGTGTATATGTATGTTCCATCAGCTTCTGAACTTATGTAATTATTCCAATTGGAAAGAAATAAATAATCTGATCTCATTAAATACCAAATACATTTATAAAAAAATAAGAATAGTAAAAGTTAAATTTCCAAAACTGTTGAGGATTATACACACACACACATATGCACATATATATATAAGTGTATACATGCATATCCATATATACACACTGTATGTGTGTATGTGTGTGTATATATGGATATGCATGCATACATTTTTATATATGTGCAAGTGTGTGTGTATAATCCTCAACAGTTTTGGAAATTTACCTTTACACATACACATGTCTGTATGTGTGTATGTGTGTATATATGGATAGGCATGTATGCACTTATATACGGATACATATATATGCATATATGTGTGTATGTATGAATATGTAAGGTTAAATGTAAGTATGCATATATAAGGGTAAATGTACCTTATAGAAACGTAAGTGGTGACAGACTAGATTTTGTAAACAAAATTCAGATAACTTTGTTTATAAGAGGAAGACACAAATATACTAGAAACAAAATAATACAAGATTTACAAGGTTTGTATGGATAACAGAAATGCATGCATTCCTAACTGTGGAATCAGATAATACATATATAATCAAAAAATTAATTTAAAGAATGTAAAATTGTTCTAAAGAATATATAATATATGGTAAGAACTAACAAAAACACTAACAAGAAATGTATATATCTCAAGCAATATAACATTGAAATAACTTGAGGAAATTGTTAGTAAAGCAAGTAGAATTACTTCTAGATACAATTGCAATTCCAAATTCTAATTTCTAATTAATTTATTTACCTAGATTGTTACAACAATATATCAAGAAAAATGTAATAGAGAAAGTGAGTCTGGACTCCAACAATGTATTGACCAGTTAACTCATAATAACATTATGTTAAGGAAGGAGAGATGTGGCTGGATATAATAAAATAAATTGGGTTTGTAAGTGATTGAACAACTGAAACCAAGGGTCTTTGATTAAGGAATTGATATGCAAATTAAGGGAAGTTTCAAGAGACATTCCCAAACACTTTTTTCCTGCCTTCCTCTATGCAACATTTCAAATAATAATGTGGAAGATTGCATGCTTATGAAATTTGAAAATGATAGAATCAGACTCCCAAAGCCATTATTTGAACATATATTTATTTATCTATTCAACATTGTTTAATGATTACTATTTGATGGAATCACTAAAGTAGATGAGTGTAAACCTATCAAGATGAAGTTTAGTAAAATTCTCAATATGCTATTTCACTTAAGAACATAAGTTCAAATATATAACTATAGAACTTGTGAAAATGACTTGGAATCCTATCTGAAAGAAATGTTAAATGTTGTAAGTGGCAATAAACTCAATGTCAACCAACTGTGTCTATATATATCAAGAAACCTAATGTGAGCATACGTTGCACAGATCACGATGAGGAAAAACTCATTTTCTGGGCAAATGAAGTCTAAGAATAATCAAGAAACATAGTGAAATGCTGTAAAAATTTGCTAAAATAATTTTTAAGAAACAGATTTCAATGGATCCCCTGTAATGGCTACAGATACTTAAAGTATAGTTTTTGGATTCTATAAGCAGTTTCAAATACATGTGTGTGTATACATGTATATATAAATTGTTAGAAAAACCACCAAAATGCCCTGAAAAAGGAGATTGAAATGTCATTTATGAATTTTGATGAAGTTTAAACAGAATTCAATACATTATTACTCTGAGTGATAAAGTAGTTTTAATGAAGAAAGGCAAGACATATTTAATTCATACACATTTCTTGCTTTACAATCAAGTAAAGTAAATGTTTTAATATGACATTACTAATATTACTATTATGTAAGTCTATAAATTTATAGGTTGAACTCTATCAACCTGGCTGTAAGAAATTCAGTCACATTGTGGGTGAATCTCCCCTGTAGAGTTGGTGAAGGAGGAAAGGGGTGTAAGTTGTTTAAAAAACATTTAGAGAAGTGTTTTCTGGGTTGCAGTCATTCCTCATTATGTCTCATAGGCTCACTGCCTAAACATTCATATTTCCTTTAAGGTCTGTGGTTTCATTGCTTCCTTGCCAAGTTTGTGTGAGGATTTTGCAATGGTTTCCAAGTCTCAATTTTAATGATCTGGCCACTACTTTCTTCCCTATCAAATTGCCTGTCACTCTTAAACACTATGTATTGGAGCAGGGAATGAGTCTCCACCATTTAATAAACTTCCTCTGAATTTATTTCTTTTACTTACCTTGAGAAAATTTAGACAAGACCTCTGTCCCTAAATCTACCACTTTCTACCCTTAAAGTCCTCTATTCTTGGACAATTTGGCACCATCGTTTCTATAAGCCTGTATTTCAAAAAGAGAAAAGTATCATGTGGCATTTTACTTCCTGGTGCTTGGAAGTTTTTCCTTCTGGATCTGTCACTCTTCAGCTTTTATCAGTAGCCACCCCTATCTCCAAGTTTTTAGAGAAGATACTCAAAGACTTGACTTGGTAGCCTTCTTAGACTAGTAGTGAATAAACTATCAATATCAAAGTGGTCTTTAATAAAACAATAAGGGCTTAATATACAATGTAGACATGTGATGATAACCTTCAAGAAATTATTAACCTAATGTGCCATACAAGAGGTACACATTTCATAGACATTATGCTATCCATTTGACTATCATTTAGTAATATTTTACGCCATTATATGGTAAAATATTATAAGAACCCATGCTATTTCTAAAGATGTATAAAACAAAAATATACATTAATATAATAAGTCACTATCCATCATTCTAGATAATACACAAGAACCTGTCCTTCCTCAAAACAAGATATTGATTAGCATACAGACTGCCATTCTTTTTATTTAATGTTGCAATGGAAATTCAAGCAATATCTCCAGTGGAAAAAAGTATAAGAAATGCGGCAATAGGAAACAAAGGAATGAAAATAGTACATCTTACAGATGAGGACTCTACAGAGGAATATTAGGAAAATTTAGAAAACATTAATAGAGAAAAAATATACAATTAGCTAAATGGCATTCCTTGGCTTGTGGCTGAATCACTCCAATAGTCTGTCTTTGTGGTCACACTGCCTTTTCTCCTTCTAACTTGGTAGTAAAATCTCCCTTTGCAGCCCTCTTATAAGGACAAATGTGATTGCATGGATTGCCCACCTGAGAATCCAGGGTAATCTCATCTCAAAATTCTAAATTTTTTCTTTTAATTTTTATTTTTTATTATATTTACGTTCTAGGGTACATGTGCACAATGTGCAGGTTTGATACATAGGTATACATGTACCATGTTGGTTTGCTGCACCCATCAACTCATCATTTACATTAGGTATTTCTCCTAATGCTATTCCTCCCACAGGCCCCAACCCTGCAAAAAGGCCCCAGTGTGTGATGTTCCCTGCCCTATGTCCAGGTGATCTCATTGTTCAGTTCCCACCTATGAGTTAGAACATGTGGTGTTTGGTTTTCTGTCCTTGTAATAGTTTGCTGAGAATGATGGTTTCCAGAATCATCTATGTCCCTGCAAAGAACATTAACTCATCCTTTTTTATGGCTGCATAGTATTCCATGGTGTATATGTGCCACATTTTCTTTATCCAGTCAATCATTAATGGACATTTGGGTTGGATCCAAGTCTTTGCTATTGTGAATAGTGCTGCAATAAACATACATGTGCATGTGACTTTATAGTAGCCTGATTTATAATCCTTTGGGTATATACCCGGGAATGGGATTGCTGAATCAAATGGTAATTCTAGTTCTAGAGCCTTGAGGAATCACCACACTATCTTCCACATTGGTTGAACCAATTTACACTCTCACCTACAGTGTAAAAGCATTCCTATTTCTCCACATCCTCTCCAGCATCTGCTGTTTCCTGACTCTTTAATGATTGACATTCTAACTGGTGTGAGATGGTATCTCATCGTGGTTTTGATTTGCATTTCTGTGATGACCAGTGATGATGAGCATTTTTTTGTGTGTCCGTTGACTGCATAGATGTGTTCTTTTGAGAAGTGTCTGTTCATATCCTTTGCCCACTGTTTGATGGGGCTGTTTGATTTTTTTCTTGTAAATTTGTTTGAGTTATTTTTAGATTCTGGACATAAGCCTTTTGTCAGATGGGTAGATTGCAAAAATTTTCTGCCATTGTGTAGGTTGCCTGTTCACTCTGATGGTAGCTTCTTTTGCTATGCAGAAGCTCTTTAGTTTAATTAGATCCCATTTGTCAATTTTGGCTTTTGTTGCCATTGCTTTTGGTGTTTCAGTCTTGACGCCCTTGCCAGTGCCTATGTCCTGAATGGTATTGCCTAGGTTTTCTTCTAGGGTTTTTATGATTTTAGATCTAACATTTAAGTCTTTAATCCATCTTGAATTAATTTTTGTATAAGGCTTAAGGAAGGGATCCAGTTTCAGCTTTCTGCATATGGCTAGCCAGTTTTCCCAGCACCGTTTATTAAATAGGGAATCCTTTCCCCATTTCTTGTTTTTGTCAGTTTTGCCAAAAATCAGATGGTTGTAGATGTGTGGCATTATTTCTGAGCCCTTTGTTCTGTTCCATTGGTCTATATATCTGTTTTGGTACCAGTACCATGCTGTTTTGGTTACTGTAGCCTTGTAGTATAGTTTAAAGTCAGATAGCATGATGCCTGCAGCTTTGTTCTTTTTGCTTAGGATTGTCTTGGCAATGAAGGTTCTTTTTTGGTTCCACATGAACTTTAAAGTAGTTTTTTTCCAATTCTGTGAAGAAAGTCATTGGTAGCTTGATGCGGTTGGGATTGAATCTGTAAATTACCTTGGGCAGTATGGACATTTCACAATATTGATTCTTCCTATCCATGAGCATGGAATGTTCTTCCATTCGTTTCTGTTCTCTTTTATTTCGTTGAGCAGTGGTTTGTAGTTCTCCTTGAAGAGGTCCTTCATCCCTTGTAAATTGGATTCTTAGGTATTTCGTTCTCTTTGTAGCAATTGTGAATGGGAGTTCACTCATGATTTGGCTTTCTGTTTGTCTGTTATTGGTGTATAGGAATGCTTGTGATTTTTTGCACATTGATTTTGTATCCTGAGACTTTGCTGAAGTTGTTTATCAGCTTAAGGAGATTTTGGGCTGAGATGACGGGGTTTTCTAAATGTAAAATCATGTCACCTGCAAACAGGGACAATTTGCCTTCCTCTTTTCCTAATTGAATACCCTTTATTTCTTTCTCCTGCCTGATTGCCCTGGACAGAACTTCCAATGCTATGTTGAATAGGAGTGGTGAGAGACGGCATCCTTGTTTTGTGTCAGTTTTCAAAGGGAATGCTTCCAGCTTTTGCTCATTCAGTATGATATTGGCTGTGGGTGTGTCATCATAGCTCTTATTATTCTGAGATACGTTCCATCAATACCTAGTTTATTGAGAGGTTTTAGCATGAAGGGCTGTTGAATTTTGTTGAAGGCCTTTTCTGCATCTATTAAGATAATCATGTGGTTTTTGTCTTTGGTTCTCTTTATGTGATGGATTACATTTATTAATTTGCTTATATTGAACCATCCTAGCATCCCAGGGATGAAGTCAACTTGATCTTGGTAGATAAACGTTTTTGATGTGCTGCTGGATTCGGTTTGCCAGTGTTTTATTGAGGATTTTCACATCAATGTTCATCAGGGATACTGGTCTAAAATTCTCTTTTTTTGTTGTGTCTCTGCCGGGCTTTGGTATCAGGATGATGCTGGCCTCATAAAACGAGTTAGGGAGGATTCCCTCTTTTTCTATCGATTGGAATAGTTTCAGAAGGAATGGTACCAGCACCTCTTTGTACCTCTGGTAGAATTTGGCTGTGAATCTGACTGGCCTGGATTTTTTTTGGTTGATAGGCTATCAATTATGGCCTCAATTTCAGAGCCTGTTATTGGTCTATTCAGGGATTCAACTTCTTCCTGGTTTCGTCTTGCAAGGGTGTATGTGTCCAGGAATTTATCCATGTCTTCTAGATTTTCTAGTTTATTTGTGTAGAGGTGTTTATACTATTCTCTAATGGTAGTTTGTATTTCTGTGGGATCGGTAGTGATATCCCCTTTATCATTTTTTATTGTGTCTATTTGAGTCTTCTCTCTTTTCTTCTTTATTAGTCTTGCTAGCAGTCCATCAATTTTGTTGATCTTTTCAAAAACCCAGTTCCTGGATTCATTGATTTTTTTTTGAAGGGTTTTTTTCTGTCTCTATCTCCTTCAGTTCTGCTCTGATCTTAGTTATTTCTTGCCTTCTGCTAGATTTTGAATTTGTTCACTCTTGCTTCTCTAGTTCTTTTAATTGTGATGTTAGGGTGTCAGTTTTAGATCTTTTCTGCTTTCTCTTGTGGGCATTCAGTGCTATAAATTTCCCTCTACACACTGCTTTAAATGTGTCCCACAGATTCTGCTGTGTTGTGTCTTTGTTCTCATTGGTTTCAAAGTACATCTTTATTTCTGCCTTCACTTCATTATTTACCCAGTAGTCATTCAGGAGCAGGTTGTTCTGTTTCCATGTAGTTGTGTGGTTTTAAGTGAGTTTATTGATCCTGAGTTCTAATTTGATTGCACTCTGGTCTGAGAGACAGTTTGTTGTGATTTCTGTTCTTTTACATTTGTTGAGGAGTGCTTTACTTCCAACTATGTGATCAATTTTGGAATAAGTGTGATGTGGTGCTGAGAAGAATATATATTCTGTTGATTTGGGGTGGAGAGTTCTGTAGATATCTATTAGGTCTGCTTGGTGCAGAGGTGATTTCATGTCCTGAATATCCTTGTTAATCTTCTGTTTTATTGATCT
The DNA here is from genome assembly GCF_043159975.1 of Macaca nemestrina. Taxonomy (NCBI): domain Eukaryota; kingdom Metazoa; phylum Chordata; class Mammalia; order Primates; family Cercopithecidae; genus Macaca; species Macaca nemestrina. The sequence continues at coordinate 21,871,988 of NC_092131.1, read as the reverse complement.
GTCTAATGAGGATAGTAGGGTGTTAAAGTCCCCCATTGTTATTGTGTGGGAGTCTAAGTCTCTTTGTAGGTCTCTAAGGACTTGCTTTATGAATCTTTATGAATACAGGTGCTCCTGTATTGGGTGCATATATATTTAGGATAGTAAGCTCTTGTTGAATTGATCCTTTTACCATTATGTAATGGCCTTCCTTGTCTCTTTTGATCTTTGTTGGTTTAAAGTCTGTTTTATCAGATACTAGGATTGCAACCCCTACTTTTTTTTTTTTTTTTTTTTTTTTTTTTTTTTTTTTTTTTTTTGCTTTCCATTTGCTTGGTAGATCTTCTTCCATCCATTTATTTTGAGCCTATGTGTGTCTCTGCACATGAGATGGGTCTCCTGAATACAGAACACTGATGGATCTTGAGTCTTTATCCAGTTTTCCAATCTGTGTCTTTTAATCGGGGCATTTAGCCCATTTACATTTAAGGTTAATATTGTTATGTGCCAATTTGATCCTGTCATTATGATGTTAGCTGGCTATTTTGCCCATTAGTTGATGTAGTTTCTTCCTAGCATTGATGGTCTTTACAATTTGGCATGTTTTTGCAATGACTCTTACTGGTTATTCCTTTCCATCTTTAGTGCTTCCTTCAGGAGCTCTTGTAAGACAGGCCTGGTGGTGACAAAATGTCTCAGCACTTGCTTCTCTGTAAAAGATTTTATTTCACCTTCACTTATGAAGCTTAGTGTGCCTGGATATGAAATTCTCGGTTGAAAATCCTTTCCTTTAAGAATGTTGAATATTGGTCTCCACTCTCTTCTGGCTTCTAGAGTTTCTGCCAAGAGATCCGCTGTTAGTCTGATATGCTTCCCTTTGTGGGTAACCTGATCTTTCTCACTGACTGCCCTTAACATTTTTTCCTTCATGTCTACCTTGATGAATCTGATTATTATGTGACTTGGGTTGCTCTTCTCAAGGAGTATCTTGGTGCTATTCTCTGTATTTCTTGAATTTGAAATACTGCCTTGCTAGCTTAGAGAAGTTCTCCTGGATAATATCCTGCAGAGTGGTTTCCAGCTTGGTTCCATTCTGCCTGTCACTTTCAGGTACACCAATCAAACATAGATTTGGTCTTTTCACATAGTCCCATATTTCTTGTAGGCTTTGTTCATGTCTTTTAACTCTTTTCTCTCTAAAGTTCTCTTCTCACTTCATTCCATTAACTTGATGTTCAACGACTGATACCCTTTCTTCCACTTGATTGAATCAGCTACTGAAGATTGTGCATGTGCCATGTAGTTCTTGTGCCATGGTTTTCAGCTCCATCAGGTCATTTAACATCTTCTCTACACTGTTTATTCTAGTTAGGCATTTTTCTAATCTTATTTCAAGGTTTTTAGCTTCTTTGCAATGGGTTCGAACATCCTTCTTTAGCTTGGAGAAGTTTGTTATTGCCAACCTTCTGAACCCTACTTCTGTCAACTTATCAAAGTCATTCTCCATCCAGCTTTTTTCCATTGCTGGTGAGGAGCTGAAATCCTTTGGAAGAGAAGGGGCATTCTGGTTTTTAGAATTTTCAGCTTTTCTGCTCTGGTTTCTCCCCATCTTTTTGATTTTATCTACCTTTGTTCTTTGATGATGGTGACCTACAGATGGGGTTTTGGTGTGGATGTCCTTTTTGTTGATGTTGATGCTATTCCTTTCTGTTTGTTAATTTTCCTTCTATCAGTCAGGTCTCTCAGCTGCAGCTGTGTTGGAGTTTTCTGGAGGTCCACTCCAGACCCTGTTTACCTGGGTATTGCCAGTGCAGGCTGCAGAACAGCAAATATTGCAGAATAGCAAATATTGCTGCCTGATCCTTCCTCTTGAAGCTTCATCTCAGAGGTGCACTTGGCTTTATGATATGTCAGTTGGCCCCTACTGGGAGGTGTCTCCCAGTTAGGCCACACTGGGGTCAGGGACTCACTTCTGTAGGTCAGTTTGACACTGACCGTTCTCAGTGCTCAAACACCATGCTGGGAGAACCACTGCTCTCTTCAGAGCTGTCAGACAGGCATGTTTAAGTCTGCCAAAGTTTCTGCTGCCTTTTGTTCAACTATGCCCTGCCCCCAGGGGTAGAGTCTACAGAGGCAGGCAGGCTCTGTAGACTCTGGACTCCACCCAGTTCGAGTTTCCCAGCTGCTTTATTTACATACTCAAACCTCAGCAATGGCAGACACACCTCCCCCAGCCAGGCTGTAGCCTTGCAGTTCAATCTCGGACTGCTGCCCTAGTAGTGAGCAAGGCTCCATGGGTGTGGGACCTGCTGAGCCAGGTGCAGGATATAATCTCCTAATGTGCCTTTTGCTAAGACCACTGGAAAAGTGCAGTAATTAGGTGGCAGTGTCCCAATTTTCACGGTACAGTCTGTCATGGCTTTCATTGGCTAGGAAAGGGAAATCCCCAACCCCTTTTGCTTCCCGGGTGAGGCAATATCATGCCCTACTTTGGCTTGCCCTCTGTGGGCTGCATCCACTGTCCAACTAGTCCCAATGAGATGAACCAGGTACCTCAGTTGGAAATGCAGAAATCACCCATCTTCTGCGTTGATCACACTGAGAGCTGCAGACCGGAGATATTTCTTTTCAGCCATCTTGGAACAGACCTCCAAAATTATAAATTTAATCATACCTGTAATGTCCTTTTTGTTGTTTTTGTTCTTACTAAAGGTAACATTCAGTGACTCCAGGGATTACAATGTGAAGAGTTTTCAGGGGCTATTAATCAGCCTACCAAAATATTCATCTACCAAAAGAGCAGAATTGCCAAGCTTAAGTATTAATTCAATTAGAAATGCATAATTCATTTGTGAAATTCCTTGGTTGGCAGTTAGAAAAATAGAGAAAGAATAAATAATTAATAGATCTATTCTGGTTTATTTTTTGAGTAAGTGACTGATAATTAATGTCTTCATGGAATATTTTATAGAACTTGACAAATTGTTAGAAAAATTAAATTAGAAACATATTAATTTAATCTGTAATGAACATATTTTAAAATTAATGATGATAAACTTACCATGCAAGCTTTTCAAATCTGTTAACATTTTTAATGATCAAAATCTTTTGGCGTAATAGTAAAAGCAGTACAAAGTGACCAGTGGAAAGAAAATTAAAATAATTGACAACATGAATCCTAACTATGATCAAAAAGGAATACAGAAAATAGTGAAACATTTTCTTATGGGCTTTAATTCTGAGTTTAAAGATTAATTAATTTATCCTGTTCTTCATTCCATATGTTGAAATAAGCTGCAAGGAATACACCTAAATGGAATCAATTTGTAAAACTAAGGATGACAACAGAATGTAATGTTCTTTTCACATCTTAAGAAGATTAATCAATAATGACTGTCATGATAACACTAAAAGTATAATGTATGGGTGTATAGTATGTCATTCATAAAGTTTCACAGTAAAATTGTGCCAGGGAGAATTTTGGATGCAAGTAATAGAAAACCTTGCCTAGAATGTCTTAAGCAATTACAACAGTTAATTACCTTAAATAAAAGGAAGCCTGGAGGTTGGCAATACAGGTTTAGTACAGCTCAATATTTTTACTAAGAGCATTCCTCTACTCCAGTGTCTGCAACTTCTTGCTTTTTTGATCACAGGCATATTGAAATATGGTTTCCAGATGGCTGCAACACCTCCAGACATCATGACTCCATTCAAAGCCAATAATCACAGGAGATGATAAAAATGGGTTTTTCCTCAAGTTATTATTTTTCCTTTTTGTTTTTTCCAGCAAATGAAAGAAATAATTCCCTGAATATTTTTTAGGAAACTTTATCATAGGCTCAATGGCAAGAAATAAGTGATATGGCCACAGCTAGCTGCAAAAGTCTGGCAAAGAAAGATGAGGTCTATACGCTTAGATAGTCATTATTAATCCTTGGGGTTGAGCACATAATTCTTCTAAACACAATCAGCGTGTGTTAGCCAGGAAAAAATGAGTAGAATGGCCATTGGTCAAGAACTAAAATGTGTGTGGCAGAAATCTATTACATTAATGCAGTACACAGGGGATATTATATGATGATAGAATAATACATCAAAATGTGGATACAAACTATATAATGCTAAAATGCACTTACTAAATAAATGAAGGTAAACTAAAATGGTGATCAACATTCGTTCATTTATGCATTCATTTGACAGTTAATTACTGTTTACTATATGTGAGGTATTATGCTAAATCCTCAGTGTATATTGTACTAGCCAATGAAATGGTCTCTGTCCTACAGAAGCTGAAATTGAATGGTTGCCCTAGTAAAAATGGAATAAACTCTTGGAAATCTAGAGTACTTTTATGTCTCTGGTGGCATTTAAAACAGTCTTAGTTTCCTTGGAGATCAGTCCTTAAACTTAATGGCATCTGTAAACTTGAAGGTCAATTCCATGAACATATTTCAATTTTTCAAAATTGTATATGATCATTTAATAAACAATTAGAAGCAACCAAGTATCTAATAGCAAGCACATGGCTTATTCAACCACACTTTTCAATGCATTAAAATTCAATAAGGGTATTAAATGGTATGATTTTGGACTATAAGCTTATACAGAAATTTGTATGTGAAATAACAACATGAAAAGAAGATAAAAACAATGTATTGAAACTGACTCCAATCTTCCTTACCTATCACAGGTCTGAGTACTTTTTTTTACTACTTATAGCATGTCTCCTCTTATGGACCATTATCAATACCTAATCTGGAAAATTTCCCCTGCTCCTTGTCATATACTCAAAATTAATTGATATTTTTTCTCTTAACACTAATAAGTTTTTAATTACTTCCTATCTTATCTGTTTTCACAGGGTATCAGATTAGGTATGCTTATCTCTCTGGTTTTTCAATACCTCTTTAAAGGACGAAACAATAGGCCATTTATGTTTATATTTCTGGAACCAGCACTTTTGTGTCCTCAATATCCCCAAATATGACTATCACAAGGAAGGTGCCCACAAAATGTTTGCTGAATGTATCTAGTTAAATACTCAGTAAATATTGGCTGAGTGAATGAATGGAACTTCATAGAATTGTAATCATATTGATGACCTGCATTAAATTTCAAGTTGTTCAACACAATTTAATATTCATGACATGCATTTTTCAGGTAAAATGTAACACCTTGACTATCATACATTAGGATGTTCTTGAAATGTGAAATATAAATAAATATATATACAACTCTGAATATCTCTTTTCGTGGCAGCTCTCCTTGACTGACTTTTCTGAATCCCCTGCTGCATCTACTGAACTCAGTATCACACTTAACTTAGCTTTGTTTGATTCAACCTGCCACACAGTTCACCAGCCTGGATCTTGTTGATGAAGCTCATTATCCATAAATCACTACCTGCATTGTCTAATTTAAGATCCAAGGTAACTGCATACTTGTGTTTTGTTGTTGTTTCTTTTTAGGGGGTGGAATTTACATTGAAAGCAGAACAGAGAGTACCATGACTGTACACTAAATAGAATAAGAGAACAGAGTATCATTACCTTTTATTCTCTTATTCTTTTCCCCTCAACAGATTACCCACAAAGTGCTGTTCACTGATTTTGTCTCCTTACCTACATTACAAAAAAATATGTGTTTTATTTAAATATGCCACCGGCAAATCATCTGAGCATTCCACTTGAATTAATGCCAGGTTTACACACAAAAAAGAATAATGAATGGATGGTTCAAATAAAGAAGGTGTGCACACGTGTTTTCCTAGGGTCTCTGAAATTAACCTAAAATATCCTGGATCTCTGTTTCAAAGTGTTAATTAAGTGCCAGGGCATTTCTATTTTTTTCTTCTCTTTGTGGAGGTTTTGATGTTTTCTCCAATGAGGACAACTATCTAGATTGCTTTAAGGGAATGTTCTTAAAAGCTGCTGGTAAAGATAGACAAATCTAGAAAGCCTTGATGTTGCATAAACAATATTATTTTCTTTACTTGCATTTCTACACATTCCCATGAAAAATTAAATTTTGGCTTCTTTTGAGGCCAAAGGTGAGTGTGTGCGGAATGAGGAGTATTTACATGAAAGGACACAATGCAAAGATGAAAATAATTCTATCCCCTTTCCCTTAGACAAATGGTTTGGGTTTAACTGCCCTTGTTTTTGTTGGACCTGAACAGAAAAGAGAAGTATGTTAATCTTCTTTTTCAAAACATACAGACTTATGGAAATGGAAGTGAACAGCTGTTCAACTGTCAAGTCACCAGCTAAATTCAAGTCTGAGAAAAGAAGACAATCTGTTTAAATGAAACTGTGTGTGAATGAAGGCCAGGGTTTTTGGCACTTGTGTTTGGAAAAAAAAAAAAGAAAAAATATAAAACAATTGTTACTAAAATAAATAATCTTTTTCTAGGATGACCTTTGTTTGTTTAAACTGTTGGAAAATCAATATTTAAAATGAAATCTAGAAACTGAAGTGTGCCCTCTGCAGGGTCACCAGAGTGATGGGAAAATTGAACACAATCAACTCATGAACTCCCCAAGGTCAGAGGTTTGGTCTAATTCAATAACTAATATCTAGAAGGTATTCTAGAAAAATTCATGTTGACAGAGTGAGCAAAAGGAACAAAGAAACCCAGGAGTCACATTTCATGCCTGTATTAGTCTGTTCTCACACTGTTAATAAAGACATACCTGAGACTAGGTAATTTATAAAGGAAAGAGGTGTAATTAATTCACAGTTCCACATGTCTGGGGAGGCGTCACTATCGTGGCAGAAGGTGAAAAGGATGCAAGAAATGTCTTACATGGCAGCAGGCAAGAGGGCGTGTACAGGAGAACTGCCCTTTATAAAACCATCATATCTCATGAAACTTATTCACTATCACAAGAACAGCATGGGAAAACTCCCTCCCATGAGTCAATTACCTCCCACTAGGTCCCTCCCATGACACATGGGGATTATGGGAGCTACAATTCAAGATGAGATTTGGGTGCAGACATAGCCAAACCATATAATTTCCTCTGATTTTCAAAGGTCTTACATAATTTAGTTCTACTTTAGAAAAATTAATCCAATGATAGTTGACAGTATGTACAGTTGTGTAAAAGATCGGCAGTTCTTTGCATACTCTTAACAGTTCAGAAAAATAAGATATAAGCTATTGGTTAAGAGAGAGAATAGCCTGTCTCATTATGACAAAAAATAATAGGTTGATTACTTTTTTCATATATGATAAAAATCCTATTTCGTATGTATTTCAATTTAAAAGACATGAGAAGATAGTATGATTTTTCCCCCAAAGTTGACTGTTTGGCTATTAGGTTGCAAATCTCATAATGCAATGACCTGGGTGGAAACATAGTAATTTAAATATTGGACATTAGATTTGTAGGTGCAGAAAATCAATTATGTCAATATACAAAAATTTTATTATACTATTACAATGATTCACACTAAAAATACTTGGCGGGGATTGATATATAAATATACACGGCAATGTATTAATTTATAATGGTGGTGATTTCTCTAACCACCTTCACCCTGGCTACTTATCATATAGCCATAGTTGGAAACCACTGGGGAAGGTCACTCCAGCTGACAGAGGCAAACTGTCAAGTCCCTACACTCTGACATCACCCTGCTCAAAAGGGTTCTCCATCCACCATTGCTCTCTTTTCTGTTTATATCAGTCAATGACTCATATATAAGAAAACATGATGTTCTATCATCTACTGTACTGTTCTTCTCAATGTTCTGGACTTCTTTTTTTTTGGACTCAGCTCTCTACCATATCCTCATCTTCAAAACTTTCCCACAGTATTTTCTAGAACTATCCATGTAGAATAATCAACAAAACTCTATCTTCAACTTCTACATTCCCTGCCATAAGTGAAACTTAACTCATCTGAAGATATCACCTGCACTGCTTCCCTCTTAATGCTAACTGCTTATTTCCACACACACACACACACACACACACACACACACACACACACACACCCCTGGATAGTAAGGTGGTATTTCTGAACTCCCAAAACTGCAGTGGCACTTCTAGCAATAAGAGACCCATTCTCTTGTAAAACTAACAGAAAACACATGCACATACTGTATTGACTTGTTTTCAAATTGCTGTAAAGAAATACTTGAGATTGGGTAATTTATATATATAAAAAAAGAGAGGTTTCATTGGCTCATAGTTCTGTAGTCTGTATAGGAAGCACAGCAGCTTTTGCTTCTGGGGAGGCCACGGGAAACTTACAATCATGGTGGAAGGCGAAGCGGAAGCAGGCACATCTTATATGGCTGGAGCAGGAGCAAGGTGGTAGAGGAAGACCTACATACATATAAACAACCAGATCTCTTGAGAACTCGTTCACCATACAGTACCAAGAAGGGATGGTGCTAAACCATTCATGAGAACTCTGCCTCCATGATCCAGTCCCCATGTCCAACAATTTGACTTAAGATTTGGTGGTACACGAATCCAACCCACCTACACACACACACACACACACTCTTACACTAAACACATTTGAGATTCATTTGAGATTCATGATATTTCACTATACAATTCCAGCTGCTTTCTTATTGCTATCATCTAACTTCTGGTAATTGGTTCACTAACATATCTTCACCCAAATTCTGTCATTGCTATCCTTCATGACACATGAATCCTCCATGCTTAACATACTCGTCTCTGAAATATCTGTCCTCTGCCCCATCATATATCTGTATCTCTCACACTATGAATTTTGTTATAAATGCAGATTATCTCTATTACAGAATTGCTAATTCAGTTATTACACTCTCTGAACACAACTTGCTTTCCTACCTATGATCATTTCTGTACTTCAGTGAGAGTCCCAGTTCATGGCATTTCCAAATTTGTAGGGTTCTTTAGGCGTCTCATTTTTGTTATCAACTTTACTGTCTAATCATAAATCTTGTTCAGAATTTCTTATTGACAATTTCTTTTCATTATTATATTAAAAGTGTCAATTCTTCCCCACATATTTTCAAACTTGAACTCAGCCTCCCAGCTCCCAGCCAAAGAACAATCTTATCTCTTCACAGAGAAAATATGATATCGCCTTCAATTTCTGCTTCCACCTATTCAAACCTATCTACACTTACCTCTATTTTGTCCTGCTTCCTTCTGCTTGGGCATAGGTACTTGGGGACTGTTTCCTCTCACATTCAAAGAAATCTTTTCTTATGTGAGTTCTCCATTATCTCCTATCTATTCACGAATATTCTTACATTAAGATCCTAATTGTTCCAAGGAAAATGTTTCTGCTTTTTTAGCTTTATGGATTTTCTACCTTGATTCATTTTCATGTAAATAGAAAGTGTGAGATAAACTTTTACCTACCTTGTTGAATATTGAGTAAACTAAAATGCTTAAAAAGCCTTTTTTCATACCGAAGAACTAAACTTTTCTCTGTACTTGGACACTTTGATAAATCATAATTGAGAGTTTACAGATGGGAAGCTTACTTGCAAATGTTCTAAAGATGAATGCTTCCTTTTGTATGACATTTTGATATAAATTAAGATCCATGTGTTTCAATATAGCTGAAAAAAATTGTGTTAAAACAATACTTCCTCTGCTGAATATATGTGAAACTATCCCTTTGATTAGTGATTCTGTCTCCACTTCCACAGCAAAAAATAACCCTCAAATTTCTGTAATTCTTTCCTACTTCCTCTGCTTCTGCTATGAATGTTTTCGTATGACACTGGAAAAAGTTTTAATAGCTCACTATATATATTCACATACATACATATGGGTGTATACCTATATCTACATATATGTGCATATCATCTGTACATATTTATACATACACATTTATATCACAATGACAGTTGGTATAGCATTATATGGCTCCCCTTCCACCTGTTATTTTAGGAGCAGCTGTAGTTCTTAAATAAGCCTTTATTCTATTGGTGTCCCCAGGGGTTGTCCCCATTTGTGCCCAGAAACTCATTCCTTACCCGTAATGTAGCATCTGCTGCTATATTTGTTTTTTATTTTTCCTGTGAGGAGATGCTACAGAAACTACAGAGCCAGGAAATCAACTGTTATGACTGACTGTCAATTAAAATCAGTGCCTGCCTCTGAGCTATTGATGATTCTAAAAAGTACAGCATCTACTACCATTACTTCCTTATGTATAAGATAGGCTATTGATCCTACTGCCATGTGCAGTAGTGCTGATTCTCACAAGTTTTGCTGCTGTTTCCCAACTCTGCACATGCCACAGTAATTATCAGCATTTACCTTAATATATGTTGGGTTGTCCCTTGAAATGATAATTCTCATCTTCCCATTTATTATCTACTAAAAATCCAGGCCAACAGATAGCCCTTCTTGGCAGATGGAGATTCGAAGGACCTACCATGCACAAAGCAAATCATTGAACTTTGGAGTAAGAAAGATCAATGGGAGTATATCCTGATCTCCAGAGTTTTATTACACAACATGGGAAAGAGATGTGTGAACAACTATGTGGCCATGGCTCTCATGGAAAAATGTGGAAAGTGTTCTGAAAGCACAAAGGAAGAGATAACTTATTCTGTCTGAGCATTACAGTTTGTCACAGAAGAGAAAGTCTTTCACTAGGGTTTTCGATGGTGGAATAAATTCACTCAAGAGAGAAAAAAAAAAAGGAAAGAAATCCCAAGCATAGAATTGTATGAGCAAAAGGAGTAAGCACAAATATCTATTCTAATTCTGGGAATCACAGAATACTCTCATGGCATTAGAGCAGAGGTTAAAAATCTCAAATGTCTTTATGGGTCAGGAGGTACTAAAGTCAAATCATCTAGATGTTGGGATGTAGAAAGAGATTTTAGTCACATGCCACATGATAACATTTTGATCAATAATAGAGGATGTATATGATGGTGGTAATACCATGTTCTTACTGTATTTTTCTATGCTTAGATATGTTTAGATACACAAATACCATTGTTTTCTAATTGCCTACAGTGTTCAGTACTGCAATATGTTGTAGAGGTTTATAACTTAGGAAATATAGGCTATACTGTGGAGTGTAGGCATGTGGTAAGCTATATACCACCTAGGTTTGGGTAAGTATCCTCTATGAGGTTTGCACAATACCCAGTGATACATTTCTCAGAATATATCTCCATATTTAAATGACACCAGATTGTATTCATAAAGTACATTTGTAAAGAGCTATGCACTTCCATCTGTGAAAGAAGCAACCAGTGTTCAACTCCATATAATTGTTGCCATGTTGGAATAATAGATGGGCAAAGACAGATTTTTTTTAATTTAAAAAGTATATATATTTAATATTAAATATTAAATCTCAACTGTATAGTTTTATAATATTGGTACTAATTATATATTTAATTTTTTGAATCTCTGAGGGCTGCCACTCTTTAAGCAAAATAAACAAGTTTTTGAGCATCATCTCTTTTTTGGGTCATCATTTTGCAAGATGGAGATTGTAAGTGTTGGATGAGATGTCATATGAGATAGTCATACTAAGTTTGTTTCTTCTAGGTCTGAAGTAATAGGCCAATCAGGAACCATTGTTTTGCCTTACTCTAAAATGTTCCACCACTGTTATAGACAATTATTCTCTATTCTTTTTTTTTCAAGATTCTTCTTGACTTTGTCTCCTTCTATCTCTTAATCTTGGATTTATCTCTTGGATAACATTTTTCTTGGGTCCATTTGTTCTTGGTCTCTTGGAGACACTCTCTTTGTCTCATTGGCCAACATTTATTCTTTCTGCCGTTTCCTCTGGGTTCAAACTACATCAAGATGACTTGTGTTTCATAATCATTCCCTCAGAAATCAAGTTCTATATTATTGTTCAAGATCTTTGTCAGAGAATGTGGCTTTCACATGGAAGAGGGGATGTATAAACAAATTTGTTCCAGGTTCAAAGGGGCTTTGCTTAATATTCTAAGGAAGTAGGAATATATAGATCTAAAAATAGAACATTGTCAAGGATCTACAAGCAAGGAAGTAGCAACATTCACTTTGAGTTTACCTAGCAGTAGTACAGCAATATATCATGAATGAAAAATATCTAACTCTCAAGGAAATTGTTTTTCAGCAACTTCAACCTTTATCATTCAAACCTTTTTTGTGAAGGCCTGCGCCACTTGTCTCCATCATATTATTTATCACTAAGTAATAGCAGTATCTCTCTTCTCCCTCTCTCTCTCTCTGTCTCTCTCTTGCTCTTGCTATCGATTTACCTACCTATCATCAATCAATCATCTATCTATCCTTATTTAATTCCATGTGCTAGCAATGTATTTTAATTCTTTCAAATTTAAAAAATTTAATAACGTGTGATTGTGACACAGAATAGAATCTGTGTGTTCACAATATGAACATCCTGGTAAATGTCCTATGTTCACATAAAAAGAATCCATGTTCGGCCAGGTGCAGTGGCTGATGCCTATAATCCCAGCACTTTAGGAGGCCGAGGCGGGTGGATTACTAGGTCAGGAGTTCCAGCCTGGCTAACATGGTGAAACTCTGTCTCTACTAAAAATAGAAAAATTAGCCAGGTGTAGTGGTGGGCTCCTGTAATCCCAGCTACTCAGGAGGCTGAGGCAGGTGAATTGCTTGAACCCAGGAGGTGGAATTTGCAGTGAGTGGAGATTGCACCACCGCACTCTAGCCTGGATGACAGAGCAAGACTCTGTCTCAAAAAAAAATAAAATAAAATAAAATAAAATAAATAAAAAATAAAATAAAATAAATTTAAAAAGCATGTTCTGCTGTGTTTGAGTGGAGTATTCCATAAATATCAATTAGACCAAGTTGGTTGATGTATGTTTAGGTCATCTCTGTACTTACTGATTTAATGTTCTATCAGTTGGTGAGTTTTGAAGCTTCCAAATATAATTGCAGATTTTTCGACTACACTCTCAGTTCCATCCATTATTGTTTCATATATTTTGAAGGTATACTATTGGATCCATACAAGTATTTAGGATTATTATTTCTTGCTGATAAATTATGCCCTTAATAAAATTTGTAATATTCTTTATCTTCACTGATAATAACCCTTGTTCTGATGGCTACATTTTCTATTATTAATATAGCAACATAACCTTTCTTTTGGTGTTTAAATAGTATTATTTTCCCATCATTTTGCTTTTAATCTCTCTTTATGTTTAAAATTAGTCTCTGCTAGATAGTATATAATCAAATCTCATATTTTTAAATCCAATTCAGCAATGTTTGACTTGTAATTGAGTGTTTGGGCCGATTGTACTTAATGTAATTATTGACATGGTTGGATTTTAATCTATTATTTTGCTACTTATTTTTTTTTTCTATTCCCTTTCCTTCTTTTCTATTTACTTTTAGATTAATTGAATCTCATGTTTTTTGTTGTTGTTGTTTTTGTTTTTGTTTTGAGACAGAGTTTCACTCTGATGCCTATGCTGGCATGCAGTGGTGCGATCTTGGCTCACTGCAACCTCCACCTCCCGGGTTCAAGCAATTCTCCTGTATCAGCCTCCCAAGTAGCTGGGACTACAGGCACCTGCCACCACACCCAACTAATTTTTGTATTTTTAGTAGAGACGGGGTTTCACCATGTTGGCCAGGATGGTTTTGATCTCCTGACCTCATGATCAGCCCAGCTCGGCCTCCCAAAGTGCTAGGATTACAAACATGAGTCACCAAGTCCAGCTTCATGTTTGTTTTTTATACTTACAATTAGATTATGGCTCTTAAAAGTATTTATAACTATTTGAAAATTATTACACTTTTAAATTGTTTTTGAATTGCAGACCCTAGAGTTTACAATATGTGTTTTTAATTTATCACAGGCTAACTTCAGATAATTTTATGCTACCTTTTAAACAGGAAGAATCTTACACAACATACATTCAATTCTTCCCTACCATTGTTTGTACTACTGTTGAAATAATTTTACTGTTACATATGTAATACTTCCACAATATATTTTTGTTATTTTTGAGTTAAATAATTTGTTATCTTTAGAGTTTTTAATAAGAAAATATATTTTACTTTATTTTTATTTTGAACATCCATGGATTGTTTATTTCTATGTGTTGATTGAGTTTCTGTTTTGGTATCACAGTCTTCCTGCCTGAAGAACTTTCCTTAAGATTGCTTTTTTTTTAAAGTTTATTTTAATTTTTATTTTAGGTTTAGGGATCCATGTATGGGGTTCTTATAGAAGTAAACTATGTGCTGTGAGGGTATAGTGTGTGGATTATTTAGTGTCTCAGGTAGTAACTACAGTACGCAATAGATTTTTTTTTATCCTCTCCTTCCTCCCATTCCCCACCTACAACTAGGCCCCAGTGTCTGTTGTTCCCCTGTTTGTGCCCATGTGTTCTCATTGTTTGACTCTCACTTATAAGTGAAAACAAACAGTATTTGGTCTTCTGTTCCTGCAATCCTTTGCTTAGGATAATGACTCCAGCTCCATTCATGTTGCTGCAAAGAACATGACTTCATTCTTTTTTGTGAGCATTTCTTATAACCCAAGTTTGCTGGAAATGAATGATTTTGACTTTTACTGAAAAAGTTTTTATTTTCCCTTCATTTTGGGAATATTTTTGTTGGGTATAAGACTCTGGGTTGACAGATAGTTTTTCAAAATTATGTATAAACCACAGCTATCTATTACTCTATTGTCTTCTGATTTCCAGAATTTTTGGATCTTTTCTATGTCCTTCTCTTCTGTGTGTAATGTATCCTTTCTTTCTTTTTTTTTTGACTGGATGCCTTTAATATCTTTTGTTTTTCTACTACTTTCAGCAGTTTGTCTATGATGAATTTCTATCCTCCCTCCTCCTCCCACCTTGCTTGTGGTTCTCTGAGATTTTTAGTCAGCAATTTGATGTATTTTATTATACTGGGAAATTCTGGGCCAAATATCAAATATTCTGTTAGAGATAGAAGTGGTCAGGTCGGAGAGAGAGAGAGATTGAGATTTTAAGGAATTGGCTTAGGCTCTTTGGCAGGAATTTCCAGAGGGTGTCAACGTTGCAGTTTTAAGTTCAAAGGCTGTCTGTGTACACATTACTTGTCTTTTTAAGGAACATTAGTCTTTTCTCTTCAGGCTTTCAACTGATTGGTTGAGGCCCACTCATATTATGGAGAATGGTCTGCCTTACTCAAAATCTAGTGATTTAAATGTTAATCACACCAAAACAATTTTCTTCAAAGCAACATCTAGACCGATATTTGACCCAACAATTGGACACTACAGTCTAGCCATGTTGACACATAAGACTGGCCATTACAGGCGGAAGTTAATCTAGTGAGTAGTTGAACTGGATTAAGGTTCAGTTATTTCTACAGTTACTTTCCATGGACTTCATCTTAAATTCTCCAAATGTTGCATTAGTGCTTAGAATGGAGGCAGGGTGCTGGAGGAATTCTTCTTATAATTATGCCTCCACTGTCTTCTTTCAGCTATGCCAGAATATGTGAACTGCATAAAGGGTTCTTTTATGGTACTCTTGCTTCTCCGTCACCATTAGACTGTTCTTGCTTAGTGCTCTGTGCGAGGATAATTTGTGGGGCAGGGAGAGTTCTCTGTTGTTCTACTACATCTTTAATCTTAGTGAGGCATTGTGTATCTTACCCTTAGGAGTAGGTTTCACCATTTCTATCTGGTAGAAGCCGGTTTCTGCTTTGTATATACAGTCTCTCTAGAATGCTGTCTTCTTGTCCATCTTCCAGTTACAGGAGATGACTACTTGTTATTAGCATGTAATCTTAGGCTCAAGGCATTTGCTATAATTTTCCCAGTATTTGATTTTTTTCTTTTATTCTTCCCTCAACAGCAATGTCTCTTTACCTGTGCCTTGTGATCAAGAGGGTTTGCTGAACCTTCCTCTGCAGCTTAAGACATTTGCTTCATCGGAGAAAAGGGTTTGGAGAAATGCATCGTGTCTTTTGCCCATATCCTTTGAATTACTAACCAACTTTGTAGTCCCAATCAGCAGCAAGTGTGGGCTGCTTGGTTTCCCGCCCTGCCGTCATTCTTTCTCCTTAGCACCTGGTAGAGGCTGTGGAAAAGAGGTTGTAAATGACTGCAGATTCCTTTTAGTTTCAAGTGCTCCCAGAAATTTTGGATTTCCATGTTATCCTACTTTGACTTGGAAGCTGATGTTTTATCTCATCAATTTACATGATTTTATGCAGCTAGATTGGTGTCTTCTCCTAACATGCTCTGCTAGGGGAGACCACCCTTTGTTTCTTGCTTTCTAGGAGAGATTGTCCAATTTTTGTAGATTTTTGTTGCCTTGAGAACCCACCTTCTAAAAAGTAAAAGTTATGATTTCAAAGTTTACTTGGATTTTTACTGCTGTTAGAACAGGGACAATATTCTTTGAAGCATCTACATCTTAGACAGAAGTAGCATGTTTAAATTTACTTGTTATTCCCCATATCACCAAATAAGATGTGGACAATCTTATTGAATATGTTTGTTGCTTAATTATTCCACTTTGCACCACATAATGCGGACTGAAGTCACGAGGCTAATTAAATGCTAAAAATATTTATTGATCGATTCAGTGTTAAGGATCATTTCACCATCTATGTATAAGACTCCCCTCCCCAAACTGAATCATATTATATCTAGAAGCTGTATTATGAAATTTAAAATAAAATAGGCATTGGTTTCCTGTTTGCAATTGGTTCTGGCCATCTAATTAGTTGTATTTGTTTTACAGAAACTTACAGTTTAATGACCATTACCTTGATAGCTCATTTCTTATGGTGCAGTTTCATTATACCTCTGTGGTTTCCCCAGACTTTCCTCAGGTTTATGATCCAAACATCCTTTCTCTCCATAGCTCTTTAGTCCAGAATAAAATTTTCATTATTTGCAGTGAGAGAGAGGCTAAGCAGCAACTGAAGCTTGTATTGTTGATTATGTTTTGAATGTTATTACCATTAGGAGTACTAAGCATTGATTAAATGCCCATTGTGCAGTAAACTAAGTAAGATAGCAAAACCTGGTATCCCTGCATGGGAAGCTTACATCCTTTAAGAACATGATAGACATTTCCTCTTAAAAAATATCCAGTAGTACTTAAATTTGCTTTGTAACGCTAAAAACCTTAGACTTGGTGGAAAGTTGGTTGTCAGCTGATTCAAAGTCCTCAGGTGGGTCTGAGTTCCTGTACAACATCCCTTTGCTAGAATGGTTTCTGTGCTTTTCCACGAAGCAAGATCCATTATTAGATAGCTCTAAATGCTTTCTTCTCCTGAGATAAAGCCTGAGATAAGTTATGGGTGAATTTATCTTAGACAGAGGGTATCGTCAAGATAACCCCTGAATATTAGGGTCATTATTTTGAGCGCAAGACAGGAATTATTTTCACCCACCTCTTCTTGGGCAGAGGGGAAATGCCAGGTCATAACATTAGGTCAATAGGATGGTTGGGAGGCATTTTAGCTGGGCAAGGCATAAGGAAAATCCACAAGACATCTTTTTGGCTGTCATTCTATAGTCAGTTGGTGTTTATTTCTTGGTTAGGATGGTAGGGAAGACAAAACTGAGAATGATAAAGGTAATCATGTGTTTCTTGTGTGTAAACTCCTAACTCATCACTGAGTTTTGATATAGAGTGTTAAACTGAACACATTTTATTTAGAGGACATATCAGGGTGTGCATCCATTATTTATAGAGAGTAATGTACTCTTAGTAGAATGTGAATTCCTAAGTGGTAACTATTTGTGTATTGCATTAGTTTTTTGGGGGCTGTGTGATACTATGAACTATATATTTGGTCTTCATCCCATTTCCTAGCTTATGTTTTCAAAGAGTGCCTTTTGTATGCTATTAAGATGGCTGGTAGCTGGGGGGCCCCTAGATGGCCTCAGGTTCAGGGCTGGTTGCCAGGTGAACCAACCTTGTGATTATGAGATTGGAACTTCCCTAACCCTACCCCACTGACCTCCATTGAGGAGATAAGGGCTGAAGGTTGAGTTG
Organism: Macaca nemestrina; assembly: GCF_043159975.1. NCBI lineage: Eukaryota > Metazoa > Chordata > Mammalia > Primates > Cercopithecidae > Macaca > Macaca nemestrina. Next base: position 21,854,015 of record NC_092131.1, on the reverse strand, counting down.
CCAGTGATTTAATCAATCATGCCTATGTAAGGAAGCACCCATCAAATTCCAAAAGGTTGAGTTCTGGGGGCGTCTATCTAGCTGACCATGTTGAGGTTCCTGGAATGTGGCGCACCTGGAGAAGGCATGGAAACTCTGCCTGCTTCTCCCATACTTCTCCCTTTGCATCTCCCCATCTGGCTGTTCATTTGTATCCTTTGTAATGTCCTTTATAATAAATAGGTAAATGCAAATAAAGTGTTTTCCTGAGTTTGTTGAGCCACACAAATGAGTTAATGAAATGTGGGCAGGGGGCATGGGAACCCCAATTTATAAGCAGCGGGTCAGAAGACCAGGTCACAACCTGTGCTCATGACTGGCATCTGAAGTGGGGGACAGTCTTGTGGGACTGAGCCCTCAACCTATGGGATCTTACATTATCTTCAGGCAGATGGTGTCAGAATTGAATTGAGCTAGAGGACCCAAAGGACCCAACTGCGTTTGCTGAAGAGTCATCTGCAGAGTGGGTTATTGGTAGGGAAAACCCCTCACATATGTAGGGTGTAGTTGGAGAAACTGAATTTGTTTTTTTCCTATGTCTTTTCAGGCTGCCATAATAAAGTACCACGGACTCAGTGGCTTAAACAACGGAAAGTTATTGTGTCTTAGTTTTGGAACATAGCAGTGCAAGGTCAAGATGGTGACAGGGCTGGTTCCTGGTGAGGATTGTGACTGAGAATTTATTTTGTCTCTTTCCTAGCTTCTAGTTTGTTGGCACTTCCGGCTTTCCTTGGTTTAGAGATGCATTACCCAGATTTCTGTCTTCATATTCACAGAGTTTTTCCTGTGAGTGTAACAGTGTCCAGATTTTTCCCTTTGGTGAGAACACTAGTCATGTTGGAGTAAAGGCCTATCCTACTCCAGTAGGACCTCATCTTATCCCACTGCATCACCAGTAATCTTCAGACTGTTGCAGATGTCATGAGGTAAGATGAGGTCATACTAGAGTAGAATGGGACTTTGAAGCACTAGGGATTAAAACATCAACATTTGAAATTGGCAGGTGATACACTTCGACCCACAACAGGTATGTAAGCAATAAGATTAATGTTTTAAATGACTCTGATCCATGAGCTTTGGGAATCCATCCTTGAAAATGCAACTGTTTAGAAATTACAAACAATTATAAGCCAAATTCCAACAAAGCATAGCATAGTTGTATAAGCGTATAATGAATTCAAATTCTCAGATATAAGAGAGCACTCACCTTGTGGCTTTAATTTTAATCTTTGCAGGATACATGCAAAAGGAATAAAAACATTTTTGTTAAGAAAGATTGCAAAGAGTTAAGTTTTCATTTCATAAATAAAGAGAAAAGTGATGAAAATAATTCAAAACAAAAATAAATCAAAATGTCATGTGTAATGAAATGGCAAGACATTTATTTTATAATCTACAGGTTGCTTAGCTTGTTTTTGTGCCACAGTAACTTTCCATGGGCAGTACAGAGAGGGGAAAATGTATGGTTATGCTTTTTATTCACTGTGTAACTTTGGATTTGCTCTTTTACCTCTGAGTCTTTACATATGCAGCATTCTCACAAGTAAAATGGGAAAAGTAAATCAACTTGTAACGATGGCTTGATGAAACATAGGCTATGCTAATGAAATATTAGTTCTATTCTTTCACTTTTTTTCCCTCCAGATTTTAACCGCTACTTTCCTGTTAATCAGGAATGTGATTAACAGGCCCTGGCTTTAGGGAAAGGGTGGTGGTAATTTGTAAAAGTACATTTACTGAAGGAAATATGCAAACATACTCATTACGGATATAGACACAATTGAGTAAATACAATTTAGAATTTTATTCTTTGAGAATTTTATTACTTTATTACTTCTCTAACAGAACCCATTTTACAAATTTGCTTTAAAATTAAGATAATATGGAGCAGAAACAAATTTTGAAAATCAGACCTAGAAGGTCTACAGTACATTGATCTGCTTAAAGTTATATTTGTATGAACCCCACATTCCATAAAACCTTAAATCTCCTAATATTTAGATTTTATTTTTAGATTTATGTATTTAAATAGCAAATTGATTAGAAATTTTTCTGATAATCAAACCTAGTGAGAGAAAAATCATAAAGATTCCTGTCACACAACGGCAATAAAAATCAATGAGTACCTTTAAATGTTTGCAAGAAAACTTAAAAACAAAACAAAACTTGTTAAGCTCTGCATCAATAATCATTGATGTAAGAAATTTTTGCTTATCCAGTCACTAAGCCCTGTTGAAGTTTTTCAAGTGCCTTAGATCCCAAGAATCTAATGATACCTTAGCTCGAATCTATAATATAAGGAAGAATGAGAAATGGACTATTAAATTTCTAGAAAAATGGGATTTTTTTTTTTTTGTAACATGTGAGTGTATATCTTGTGTCTTAAATAACATTCTCTTTTTTTGAATTTCAAACTTACTGACTGGTTTTAATGCAATCCCAATTTCATTAATGGGTTGGTCAGTGTCTGAATAATAAAAACACACATATTTCCCATTGAACAATTCCTCCTGCAGTTTTGCTTTGTGATTAGACCCTGTGAAAAGGTCACTAGCAGATATCCATTAGGCAATTTACAATATTTGTTTGAATTCACTTTGGTGAATGAATTATCTTAATCCCAAACTAATTTCCAAAATATCCTGTAAAGTCAAAGAGCCACTTCTATATTTTCAAAAAGACAAAGAAAAAAATATTTACTGGTTACTCATTGCTAAGCAAACAAAAGTAGTTGAGAATATTGAAAATTAAACACAAACCTTTAGAATGAGTTATGTGACCTGTTCATTGGACCACAACTAAAAGGAAAAAAATAGTGGGCATATCAGTTTTAACGATTTTATTGGGCATATTAAAATATTTTAATGTCCTTCATCACATTGATTTCCTCACTTATTATTTGTTTTTGTTCATTAAATTATGACTATTTTTGGCCCAAGTGCAAAACAGAAGATCTTTTATTAAATTGGGTATGCAAATCTAACTGGAAATACTACATCTAGAGGCATTTGGACATTTTTTGCCCCACCCGGTTTTCAGATTTGTTTAAATACTGAACTTGGTATGGGCCCACAATCTCTTATCTGTAATTCTCAAATCCAAAAACCCTGAAAACTAAGTTAAAAAATAATAATTTCTTAAAAGCAAAACCTGACCTTATGTTAATCAATGTAATAGTAAAACCTAAGGTCATTTCCACTAAATGTGAACAGTCAGATGTTTCACAGCAGAAATAATGCTATTTTGATTACTGGCCTACTGAAAAGGTTTAAGGTAGATGCACTATATTACATTTACAAACTCTCTAAAATTATGAATACATAAATAAATCTGGCCCCGAGGGTTTCCAATGAGAAACTCCAGACCTGCATTTTCTCCCTTCTTCCCTAGAAGAACCTATACAATTTCCTAAATATCACAAAAGTATTCATCACAGTGTGGGTTTTGTACAATTATTTATTTGATATTTGCTATAGGAATGATGCTGACATCATAGTGACGCATTCTGTGGATAGAGACACTAATACCTTTTGAAAGACAGAAATTATTTTTCCCCACTAGAGGACTTACAGCATTATAATTAACTTAGAATAGATTTCCAACCTGTTCACATGATAAGGCAGAAGGTAGAACCATCGATGTTGGTAATAATTTCAGTAAGACCTGTCTTCATTTTTGTTGGTGATGACTGTAGATATTGTTATTATGTGGGCTTATGAAATAATTCATTTCTGACATACAAATAACTCATTAACTGTAAGTGGCTTTTGCTTGAAAACCCAATTCATTCTGCTAGAGTGATACATAGGGAAGAGAGGCTGGGATGCTACAGGGTCAGACGGAATTTTAGCTTTTAAGATTGAAAAGTTCTATGTTAGATGGAATCGGTCTCCTGGGAGACAGTTTCATTTTATCCTTGATGTTAGCAACATTTCTCTGATAGAATCTTCGTTTTCCTAGTTTCATTCCATTGGTCCTGGGCATGTCCTTTTGCACTACTCTAAATAATTCAATATTGTGTAATAGCTCCTAGTAAAGGGCTCTTTTCACTTCCATTTCCTGCCCTCACATTATGCAATAAAACCTTTAGTTTGAATTTGCTATTCTTTAATATCTTTTAATTTTATTCTCTGGACCTTAGTCTATGATTCATCTGCCTTTTACTACTTGTTTCTCTACCAGCTATGGTCAGAGCTATCTAATGAGAAGAATAATACACTTTTACACAAAAGTAGAACCAAATGCAGCAATGCATAACATTTTTGCTAATAGTTCTGGGACATTATAGGTGGCTTCTGCCAACAGCCAGTTGCCTCTCAATTCCCAATAAGACAAATTAAACCTAATGAAAATGGTGACTCGAATAATTAAAAGTCAAGAAATAGCTGGATTTTTTTCCCTTTAACAGATGCAAACACCAAACTTACTTTCTATTGTATAATTAGCTAACATTTGACATTTTGTTATTTTCTTTGTTTTCCTTGCCTGCATTTTAAAAACCACTGTTTTACATGTTCTGAAATATCTTACTTGGAATATATTTCAAATGCACCTTCTTGCGTTGTTGCTGTCCTCTTTCTTTTACTTATTAATGGCATTAGGGAAAACGTATTGTATTGAAAACTTTTCTGCTCTTTTTGTTGTACCTTCGGCTTATTAAATCATCGTGCAAGATAGGAGAGTGAACACCACATGAGTTCTACTCCTATTGAAACTTGCAATATTGTAAAGAAACAGACATATACAAAAATTAGAAAAAAAATACCATGGCCCCCAGTTAAAAGTGAGTATGAGTGAGTGGAGATGGGGACCTGATATATGAAGAGATGTGTGTAAACTACCATCAGACTTCCTAATAAAAATGATGAGGATGCCACCTTAAATTCACTTAACTTATAAACTGGTTAAGATTAGAGTCAATTTTGATATGTGCTGTGGATTAAACATGACCACAAATCATTTGCAGCTTCTTCCCTGGAGTGACGGAGACCAGTTTTTCATACCCTTGAATCTGGGCTGTTTTTGCAACTTGCTTTGATCAATAGAATCTGATGAAAGTGATGTGGTAGTTCTGAGCCTAAACCTCAAAACTCTTTACAACTTCAGTTCTTGTCTTCATGAAACACTGAAACTACCACGTGAAGATTGCAGACCTAGCCATCCTGAGGATAAGAGACCTGTTGCAAGAAGGGTGCCTGCAGAAAACCGACAACAACCATTAGGACTGTGACAGGCCATCTTCGCCCACCCAGCTCCTGGTGGCATGTGAGTGCCAGTAGGCAAATGAGTGACCCAAGGCATGACCAGCAGAAGAATTTCACCTCTGAGCTCAGACAAAATTGCTGACCATAGAATCATGGGCTAATCAGTTTACTGTTACTTTGAGCTACTATGTTTTGGGGTTGGTTTATTATGCAGCAAATGGTAAATAATATGTACAGAAGCAAACATATAGACAAGGCCAGAAAAATTTGGTTTAATAAAGGGAATAGTTTAAAAGTGTTTTGTATGATAATACACCGTTTGCAGTTTCCCTGGAGGTGCACATTGGTCCTACTCTAATGTTGATAATGCCATCATCAAAATCAAGCCATTGTACCTCAATCAAGCTCTTGTCTGTGCAATATTCAAATGGTTGGGTCAAAGATATTTAATCCTTTGTTTTAAAAGAGTTATTAGAACTTTTGCAAAGAGTTGAGAAGAATCAAATCAACAAAATAATTAAACTTGCTACTAGAAAACTCAGGTACTTACATGTAAATTTTCAGGTGCTTTCTTATTTAAATTTTATTTTCATCATTGTAGTAGGCGTACACATACAGTTTTCACTCCTACCACTTCTGTTCCACTTCTCAGAGCCAACCACCCTTAAGTCTTTTAGCTCCTTCTCCTATTTACTTCTGTGCCTTCAAAGAACATAGTTAAAAGTGATACATTTTTATTTTTCAATTTTAGATAGTATCTCTTGATTTCTTATCATGGGTGAAGAGGATGTAGCATTCATACATATATCACCACTCCAGCTATACACACTTCCCGTTTCCCCCTTTCTCGTATATAGTACTTTAAATTTAATTCATATTCGACATTGATTTGTGATTACAACATAAATATTCTTCAAAGTAAAGCCATGTAATGCATACTTTCTTACTTACAATCTTTTGTACTTTCTCTAAAGTTAATAATTGCTTCCCTTATTTATTTTCTTAGTCTTACATGTCTCCATTACTAATTAATTGCCAAATTATCTTCTGGACTTATAAAACTTGTCACAAAATGAGAAAACACATCTGGGAATCAACATATTCAACTTTTTCCTTGTAGACAAACTATAGTTTAAGACGTCTAGTTTCCTGTCCAATATGGACTTTTCTCCAGGCATAATGGACAGCTGTTATCTTAGTCTGAAAACTTTCCTTAACTACAATCCTGGGAATTGCTTTCCTCTCTGCCCGGCTGGCGCTGCTGTTCCCTAGATACTGGTTTTTCTTTCTTCCTTGGATTAATGCTTTTTTTTGCTGAATCTCATTCCTTAGTAACTTCTTCACAAAGGCTAAATGGCAACAGAGCCACTCTGATTTAGAAACCCAGGAATTCCATACACCCTGCAGTCTAGAATTCGAACAGTCGCACCTAAGGCAGAGCAGAGCGCATTCTTCACAGTTTTCTGAGCAGCTCTCACATGAAAGGATAGTTTTTGAGACATGGTCTGAAAATTTGTTAAGCCCTGCTCACATTGATTATTGTTGTGCACTGAGTATAGTATTATAGAATGGATATCATTTTTTCTAAGAATTCTGAAAGCATTGCATCCAAGTGATATATCTTTTGATGTTATCTTTTAAAGCCAAAACTTTTTTTTTCTTCTGAAATATTTGGAAACTTTTACCCCTGGTTTTCTACCATTTCTATGTGGTGTAACCTGATGTAGGTCTCCTTTTATTCATTTTGCTGAGCTTTATGCAATCCCTTTTTATTTGAATACGCGTGCCCTTCCAGAACTAAAAAACTGTATTTATTTGTTCATTTGATGTATACATTTTCCTCTTAGTGTTTCCAGTTCTCTCTTCCTAGAACTATTTTTAATTGCATTCTGAGTTTATATTATAATTTGATTGTTTTATTCTCCTCCAATTTTATATCTCTTTGCCTTTTTTTTTTTACTGTTTTCTCAACTTGGTTTTCCCAATGTTGATTATAATTTTAAAAATCTTTGTCATATTTTCAATTTTTATGAGTTCGTTCTTGTTATCTTAATGCTAATTTTAAATATTCTGTTGCTCAATTGATGCAATATATTTTTCTTATCTGATACTAATTGTAGTATTTTAATAGGCTTTTCCTGCCATAGGCGTTGCCTCTGTTTCCTTGATGTTCCTTTATTTTATAGAACTGGTTTGTTCTCTTTCATTTTAGAGGCTTTTCATAAACATATCATAATCCTTGGCCAGCCATTTCTGGAGAGGTCTTTAAAAATTGGAACCTGGCTTGTCAACTGGTGGCTTTCAATGTAGAAAGATAAGAGTGCAAAAATGTGACATTTTTAGTGGAGGTTCCCCATATGTCTATTTTTATAGGTTTTACAAATTGTAACTCATTTCAGAGTTTTGGGTGTGAATTGTAATTTGGACTCTACTTATGCAGGCGTGAGCTTCAGCTTTGAATGGCTTTCTAACCATCTATTCATCTGTTTTCCAATTTCCAACATTTTATTTATATCTCATGATACCCAAATGATTCTCTCCCATTCATTCTCTTCATTTGTGTGGATTTATGGTTTTAAAAATAATTACCCATTCTTAATGGAGGTTCTAAGACAGACTGGAGATTTACATACATGGTAACCTACTATGTTTTAACAAACATGTTTTAATATTTTTATTCTTGGCTGATAAAAATATTTAACTTAGAAAAAAATACTTTTAGTTGGCAATACAATTAATTGGCAAAGAATTTAAAAGGTTATGCTTCTCAATGAACTATCTGGCCTCCGTTTTTAGAGGTGCTTGTTTTGAGCTTGTTTTTTTTCTTTTGAGACAGAGTCTCACTCTGTTACCCAGGGTGGAGTGCAATGGCGCAATCCCAGCTCACTACAACCTCCACCTCCCGGGTTCAGGGGATTCTCCTGTCTCAGCCTCCCGAGTAGCTGTGATTATAGGTGCCCACCACCACACCCAGCTAATTTTTTTAATGTTTTTAATAGAGACAGGTTTTCACCAGGTTACCCAGGCTGGTCTCGAACTCCTGACCGCAGGTGATCCATCTGCCTTGGCCTCCCAAAGTGCTGGGATTACAGGTGTGAGCCCCCACACTCAGCCTTTCAACTTCTTATATCATCTTCTGAGTATGTAACACCCATTCTGCCCTTTGATGTTTGGCACTGGACGATAAGAATTAAAGATCCTTCCAGATTAGTTCATATAAAAGTATCTCAGTCTTTACATTAATTTCATAATTCCAATAAAAGATTGTTGCATTGAATGAGTATACCATAATTTATATGCATTTATGTAACAATCCCCATATTGATGAGTATTTCAATTTTTTTTTGTTATAACATCTAATGCTTCAATTACTATTGCTATAGAAACAACATTTAATCAAGGAGCCTATATATCTGTAGGGCAACTTACTAGTAGAACTGTATTTTTAAAATGTAAGTTTCCATGGAAATTATTCAAATTTAGATTCCAAAAAGGATTAAGTGAAAATATTGTTATCCAAAACCATTATAAATACTGGCTTCATAATCTTTTCAATTTTTGCTAACAGATAAAAAATTACAATGTAGCTTATGTGTTTTTTTTCATTTTTTTATGAAGGAGATTGGTAACTTTTCATATTTTTATAAGTTTTTTTTTTTTTTTTTTTTTTTTGCTTTTCTATGAACTATCAGTTCTGATTTTTGTCAATTTTTTTATTTGGTTTTAGACAATTCTCTTCTTGATATCTAGAGGCTTTTCTTAAATTAAAGAATTAAAATATACGCAGTAAATTATTCACCAAATTTGTTGTCTTTCAATATTGTTTATATGTTTTTGCTATGCAGGCTTTCAAAAAAGTGTTACAATTAATTATATCAGTGTTTCCACTTATGGAATTTGGATAATTTCTCATCCGATATATTAAGGTCTTCCCCTCTCAAAAGTATTAATATTCGTCATATATTATTCTAATCCTATTACGTTGGCATTTTTTCCTTCCTGGAAATAATTTTGAAGTTAGGCAGGTAGTAGAAATTCAATTGTTATTACTAATGGCTACCCTTTTTCCCAAAATCATGTATTAAAAGATTTTTCTTTTTTCCCAGTAACTTGAAATTTTATTATTACCATATCAGGTACTAAATTCCTGTATGAATTTGGCATATTTCTTGGACATCCTGTATTGTTCTATTGATCTGTTTGTCAATTTTTCAACTGGTGCGATATATTATTTTAATTATTGCAGCTTTTACCCATGTTTTAATACAAAGCTAGTTCTCGTTAATATTTAAGTTTAGAATGCTTGTGTCTCTTCTTTCTTATTTAGTCATATAGTTACATGATAGAATAAGTTTACCATTTTACAGAAAGGGAATTTGTTGGTATCTTCATTTGACTTTGTTAGAGTTTAATGTGAGAAACTCCATTGTGTGAACTATCTTATACACACTATCATTTATCTTAGCTTTTAAGTTTTTGTTTGTGTCTTCTAAGAGCAGTATATGCATTTTTAATATTAATCTTGCATATTTCTTCTTAAGTTTGTTACCAAATATTTTATTATTTCCAATTCTATTTAATATTTCTCAGTGATTGTTGTTTACGTAGCATGTCTATTTTTTCTACAAATTAACTTTGTATCAAATCACCCATTAAACAATATTATCATATATATTATTTTCACTGTAGGTTTTCATTGGTTTTTTTAAGTTAACAAACACGTTCTTCAAATAATATCACTTTAATGTCTCCTTCCTTTTCAAACTTTAAATTTAATTTAAATTTAAATTAACAAATTTTTGCTTGATTTGTTGTCTGGTACCTTCTAAAAATGTTAAAATCAATTATTCTGTATATATATGTATACATGTATGTAATATATAATATTATTTTCTTACCAAGCTTTAAAATATTCTCGATAGATTTAAAAATACCTCTTTTCCTCTTATATTTTTTTCCTCTCTCTTTTTTTTTTTTTTTTTTTTGAGAAAGAGACTCACTCTTTTCCCAAACTGGAGTGCAGTGGCACAATCAGGGTTCATCATAGCCTTGGTCTCCAGGGCTCCAGTGAGTCTCTCGTCTCAGCCTCCAGAGTAGCTGGGAATACAGGTGTGCACCATCACGCCTGGCTAAGTTTTCTTATTTTTGTAGAGACAAGGTTTCACCATGTTGCCCAAGCTGGTCTCACACTCCTGGGTTCATGCGATCCGCCTGACTCAGCCTCACAAAGTGGTAGGACTACAGGTGTGAGCCACTGCGCCTGTCTCCTCCTTCTCTCTTCCTGAGCCCTCATTCTTCCTCTACCATTTTAATGTTGCCATGTTTGGTACAAAGAGCAAATGCCAGGTGTTTGTCAATAGAAATGAATGTGGGAAAAGTACCCGAATTTTCCCAATTTATGGTTTGTGATTTATAAACTGTGTTAATCAAATTCACAGTCACCTTTTGGCAGAGTGCCCCGAGGGAGAGAAATGGTGAACCCACCAGGAATGACCCATTCTCTTCATTCAAACAAAGAATCAGATTAGTGATTGTGGCTATATAATAACTTATTTTAAAAACTTTTTATTGAGGTAGGGGCAGTTAAATAATAAAATATATAATGTTAAATACAAACACATTGTACAAATATATGTCGCTGACAACCACCACTGAGATAAAAGTATCGAAAATTTCCAGCATGGCACGTATGTCACTTTCATCTCAAGAACTCATCCTCCCTATAGCCTCTGTTAGTTTCACCTCTTCTTGAACCTCATATAAATGGAATCAGACAATACGTACTTTTTTGCCCAGCTTCTTTTACTCAACATAGTGTCTATTCTGTGTACACCGGTAGTTTATAATTTTTATTGCTGTTTCATATTACACTTTATGAACAATGAATTACATAGATGCTATTGTCAATGGATATTTGGTTGTTTTCAGTTTTGGGATTTATTTTTAAAAAGGAGTTTTTTGTTTGTTTGTTTGTTTTTGAGATGGAATCTGGCTCTGTCACCCAGGCTGGAGTACAGTGGCACAAAAAAGGACATTCTTGTACAAAGTTACTATTACTTAAAAAAAAAAACTTTTGGATATTTTTATTTGCTTATAGATATTAACACATTCTTTTCTTGGCTATATACCTAAGAACGGTATTGATGAATCATATGGTAGGCATACCTTTAGTTAGCTTTAGTAGATAATTCCAAATATTTTTCAGTCTGCCCATATCAATTCACACTTCAACCAACAATGCAATAGAACTCCAGTAGCTTCATGTCCTTACTACTTGGCACCATTAGACTTGTTGATACTAGCCATTTTGGTGGTAGGAATGGTACAGGCTGAGGTTTTAATCTGTTCTCTTCTGGTGAATAAATATGTTGTGCTCAAAAGTCATTTGGATATCCTGTATTTTGAAGTGCCATTCATGTTTTTGCCTAATTTTGATTCAATTTTTTTTTTTTTACTTTTTTATGGTGGAATTTTTTATATATTCTGTATATAAATCATTTATTTTACATATACATTGAAAGTGTATTTTTCTCAGTCTTTGAATTACCTTCTTGCTTTGTTAATGATCTTTTGATGAGAAGAAATTCTTAATTTTAATAAAATCCAATTTGTTACTTCTTTTCTTTCAGGGTTACTTGCAAGTTGTTTATTCCAATGTCATGAAGATATTGTGCTGCGTCTTCTCTTAGAAACATTATTATTTTAATTGTTACATTTAAATCTATGATTAATCTCGAATATTTTTGTGTATGATGAGAGTTAGGACCTCAAGATTCAGTTTTTCAAATTATCCTAGCATCATTTGTATAAAAGGCCATCCTTTCCAAAACTGAATTGTAGTGACATCTTTGTTATTAATCGGGTGACAATATGTGTGGGGGTCTATTTCTAGACTCTACTATCTTCTTTTGTTTATTTCTGTATCTTGAGCCAATACCATAATTTATTTACTATTATAGTGTTATACTAAATCACTGTGTGGTAGTATAGATCGTTCAACTTTGCTCTTCTTCAAAATAATCTTGGTTAATCTAGGTCCTTTAAATTTCCTTACTTCACCTTGTTAGTTTACACACACACACACACACACACACACTCATACACACATGCGCAGACACATAGTGTGTTGGGTTTTTGTTGGGATCAAATTGATTCATGAAACTTAACACTGGCTGAGCTTTTGCTAAGTACTTTTTATTCCATAATTTTTGCAATAATTCTGTGACGTTGTTGCAATAATTGTGTGACGTTGGTACTATGTTTATCATCGTTTTACTAATGAGTAATCTAGGCTTAGAGAGTGTAAAATATACCTAGATAGAGTCAGTGTGCATCATAACACAGACATGATTGGCTCAGATACCTATTGCATAACTTGTTGAAACGCAGTGCCTTTTTTAGAAATTCTGTGAGATCTTTCATTTTGAGACATTCAACAAACAATTGAATAATGAATAAAATAAACACTGTGAATGTAATTCAAGACAATTTGCCCTTGGATTTGGAGCATAACAAGGAGTTCTCAGTATCAGTTTAACACACTACTGGCTGTTTTTTGGTAGATAACAATTACATGACAACAATATATAATTTTAGATTATTAGTGATAATAGGAAATGGGCCTGTCACAATAATAATTACCTTTCGCTTCAAAATAATATGACATAGCTGTGGCACGTAAGCTCAGTTAGTTCTAAAGATCCTGTGACTAGAGTTCTATTTCACCTTAATTTTAAAACAAGTCAGATAAGAAGAATGTAAGAAAATATTTTGTATTTCTTCTTTTTTCCCTATCACTTGCTTGACTGAAGATACTGGGCGAAACTGGGAGAACATAATTATTTTTTCAACCTGTATTTATTGATCTTGATAACTTAAACCTTAGCATCCTAATTATACTAAAATAATCAGTGGGTGATAATTTTTGCTGCAAATAAGATGCTAACAGATTTTCAAAAATAAAGTATTTTCTGTTTCCCTTTTCTTTATGGGCCATTGCTGTATTTTCCACCTCGTTTATCTAATCATTTTAGTATCCAGTGGTGTCACAATGCCCACTGAATGCCCAAGGTTCAGCTGTGAGTCAATCCATGACTACCTTCCCACGCAGCTTGTGCAGTCAAATACAGCATTCTTTGCCTTGAGGCTAACTAAAAAAATCCTCATTGTCTGATTGTAAATTATTTTGACAAGTTTTTTTTGACCTAAATTTTTGACCAAACTCAATTAATATTAGGAAAATTAGAAGAGTGAGAGGGCCTGATTTTAAGGATATTAAATTTCTCAATGGAGATACATTTCTCACTTGCCATATAAATGAATGCAGTATTTGACCCAGACCCTCTTCTCTTTCTCATTTCATTTAACTTTTATTCTTTTGAATGTGCTGATATGCTTGATTTTATTAAATCATTGGTTCTCAAGCACTTCCTTTAAGTTTCCTAAGGAAGGGATTTAGACCTCCCTGAATCTTTCCCTTCGCCCCTTTACCTTTACTCCTCAGCAGTAAAATTTGCGGTTCTGTGCAGAATTCCATTATCCATAAGGTAGAAAATATACCTTTTCTGTTAAGTCGGACAGTAGGTGAAAATTTAATGGTCATGATCCTGCATAGTTTTTTGTTTGTTTGTTTTTCTTGTTTTTGCTTTGTTGGTTCTTGGGTGGGTCTAAGCATGCACTGCTATGTGTAAACTCCATCTTTGGAGAAATATGAACAAGGATCTTCTGGAAAAGGTTATCATTAAAAAGCTTCTGAAGGTAAACACATGTGGCACTGAGAGGAAATAATGAAAAATGAATCTGAAATCTTCATTGAAAGCATACTTGACTACAGTTGACAATGATAAAGAAGCTCCCTTTGAAAATCGCAATCGTTCTTCATGAGGAATGTCGGAGAGGGAAATGCTCATCTTGTCTTGTCACTGAGGCCTCCTCAGTCCTTAGAGCAGTGTCTGGGACATACAGTAAAGGTCACTTGTTGACTTATTATTTTTATTTTCCATTTATTGGATTGTGATTGTGCAGTCTGACAGGGGTTGGAGAAACTTTTACAATTAAGCATATCATGGGGAAATGAGGGCCACGAGTTTAGGTGGAAGCAAAATTGAGGAGAAAACTGAGTAAATCATTAAGTAAAGTTGGTCATCATTCTTCAAGTTCATCTGTTATTTAAGAAATAACGTTTTCAGCAGCCAAGTACCTACTGAAGGCAGAGTTAGAAATGTAAAGCAAAGTAGTGATGAGAAAAAAGTTGTCAGAAGCAGAAGATCATGTAGTTTCCAGTGAAAATGATCTTCTAATTACTGCCCCAAGAATCACCCTGAGCTCGTCGTACAGGGAGAAACATTCCCATGTAATTCTTTAAAGTCCTTAAAAATCATTATCATTATTATTATTTTAAAAATATTATAATTACTATTTTTGAACATGCAAAATATGGCAGCATTGTGATCATCACTTTAAGTAATCATCACAAAATATCCTGTGAATCATTATTCCCATGTACAGAAGAAGAAACTGAGACAAAAATTAAATAAACTGTTTGAGGTCATACAGCTGGTAAATGTCAAAGCCGTGACCAAGGTTTTCTTATGACAACACTAATGCTCTTAAGCGCTAAGGAGCTTTGCATCGTAAGAGTAAAATCTCTGCCAATGTATGCTTTTCCCTCAGGATTTATCATCTCACCTCAGTTTGACGTCACCTTAAATTTCAGAAGTAAACAGGATGCAAAATTTTTCAAAATATAATGAATTTTAATAAAATGTAAGATAAAATGAAGGTCACTATTCCTGATGATTAAAACTGTCTTATTAAGTGATTTGCAGTATATGTTCTCTTCTACACAATTGATGTGTGTGATTATTTATAGATTTTAATAATACAAGTAACAATGTTCTCATTGGATGTGAATCAAGCTTTCTCCACCAGCTGCTCTACTCTTCTTTCAAAAGAACCCTAGGAACGAGTCTGGGATCACACTAATGCTAGGTTAGAATATGCGGTTTAGAGTATTAGAAATATTGGAATTGATCAGCCATCCCCAGAAGCTTTAGATCTGGGAACAGAGTCATATTCAATCATACGACCTAGGTCTCTATAAATAATGAAGTGGTGGGTGTATCGTGGTATGGGGGAAAAGCATCAGAATTGCATACTGATTTCTGAGAAGTTATTTAATCTTGCAACAAACCAGGAACTTTTAAATGGTCTGTACTCTAGCCAGACTCCCTATATTATCTTCATTATTTATGAATTACTGGAATCTTAATACTTATTTTACACTTTTGTAAGTCATCACCCTTCTACTCATTTGTTAATTATTTTACTATAGATATGCATATTTTTATTCCTCAAATTTCCTTCTGTTTTGTTTTGAAGAAATGTAATAATATTTCAAAGTACTACTTTTGTCCCCAAGACATCTGCTTGGTACTAAGAATCCCAAGTTTGCATGAAGAAAGAGAAAATATCTGCTAAGTAGTATTATATAAGCAAGTGACTTCTTTAATGAATCCTGGGCTGTCTTTAAGGAAAATAAACTACTACAGCCATTAAAGCTTTCTAACATTACTGATGCCTAGAAAGTGTTAATTTGCAATTAGTCAATTAAGTGATATTTTTGCTACGCTGGGCATTACTGTTTGGTAGTTTGACAATCCCTCTGTCGAAAAGAGAAGACAGCCTTTAGAGAAAACTATTTACAGTCACTGGGTAACATTGATTATCTATGTTTGCCAATGCCTGGAGAAAGGAAAATCATTATGAACGACTCAGATTGCATATAAATATGTTGATAAATATGTTTGACAATGTGGAAATGTATTATTTCCCTTTACTTGAAAGAAAATGGTTTGCCAATCTAAGGAAGGGATAAATGACATACACAAGGCAGACTAGCTCCTTGTTTATCTTTCTTCATTTCCCTGCAAAGCTAACATCTCTACTCCTCTGCAAGATGACCTCCTCCTCCAGGTACACAGCAGCTACTGGCTCATAGCAGCCAGGCAGCCCCCAAATGCCTCTGAAAATTGCTGTGAAACAGAGATCTGCCTATTTCCTGAGAACCAGAATGAGTCTGAAGCCCAGTACATATGGGAACAGTTGAGCCTTTGGATCTTCTGTGCAGTGTCTCCTTTCTGATAAGTTATTCTCTTCCTGCAAATGATTCTCTCCCAGATAACAATCCGAGCAGGAAGGAAAAGAAGAAAGGGACAATTTTGTCTATTGAGTCCAACTTCAAGCAGCATTTGATGTACCCTACCCTTGGAAAAGGGCTAAAACTACATTTAGTTTGTGGCAAATGTGAATTATCATCTTTCTATGTCAAGTTGTTCATGTCTTTTGATAACATAGCAGATGATACTTACTCAGAGTATTAATCATGGCACTTAACCTACTCTGAAAGAAAACGCAAATACCCTTAGGGAGAGCTTCCATTACCAGGATATCCAATATTCATTTTGCCCTAAGTGCAACCTCCAAAGATGCAGTCCTATTTAAATAATCAATTCTTCTCAATCACCCCACCCAACAATGACTGGAAATTACTCCAAAGAAAAGAAGAATGGAATAACCAACTTTGAAAGAAAGCCCTTTTTATATGAAACTCAGAAGTATTTTTTCTAACTCTCGTCATTTATATTTTTCCAGTACATACTGTAAGCTAACATATACATCAGAACCTGTCACTCATTGAATTTGTCAATCAAAGCTATACATCTGTAGGGTACTGGTATTTGTTTAGCCAAAGGAAGCAAAATAAAGAGCAATGAATTATAAAAAGCAGGTTATACATGTAGCTTAATATTTGTGACAATTTTATTAATCAAGGTTGATTTGCATCTTTACAACAGGTGTCTTGAGTATATTTTTGTTGTTGAACATGGGTCAAAGAGTGAAAACTAACTCGTAGAGTTAGAATCTGAATCTAGAGATTACTATCATTGATCCCAAGGCAAAAGCCCTCCTCCTTTCTTTTAAAAATGAATATAGTGTTTGTGAAATTAACTGGCTATTCTAACACGCAAAATACCCAAGTCTGCATTCACAGTGAAATAAACAATGTTTGGGTCTTGGACAAGCTCCATGTAATGATAATGTGAATTACTTTAGTTCGTTATCTTTATTGATCAAAAAACTTGACAGTCACAGAATCCTGCTTCATTATAGTGCTGTATAGAACAAAGTATACCACAGCAACCGTCATCAGAGAAATAATTTATGATTATAATAATTCCAATCTTTTTATGACAGTTTGCCCTGTATTCGTTCAATTGATCTTTACACAAACTTTATGATTTTGGCAAGAGAAAATAAAGAACTAGATATGGTCCTTTAGTGCTTTACAGAAAGTCTTTTTCTTTAGTTATATGGATATATATGACTTTAATGTTTAAGTAGCTTGACTCTAGAGAGTATTAGAGTAAATATTGATAAATCTGAATAGGTGTCTCCTGGCATTCTATGTCAATGTATCACACTGGCATGGCTTGTACTTTCCTGAAATGCTAAGTCCATGTATAGCTCCTGGATCTACACATTAGTATTATAGGCACTGAGGCAAAAACCCATTTCCTTCAAAATAACGGTGACCTTCCTAATAGAGGTAATATCTCCTCTGTTCCTCCCCAGCAACTTTCCAGTCACCCACAGGGATCCTCTCAGCTAAACAGCCATCAGCTTCCTTTTCTAATTTTATGGTGGGAGGATAGGAAAAGGACATACTCCCTGAGGCATTTGAAAAGTTTAATTGTATTTTTGAAGCTGGTTTCTCATACAGGATGCAAAATTTTTCAAAATATAATGAATTTAAATAAAATGTAAGATGAAATGAAGGTCACCATTCCTGATGATTAAAACTGTCTTATTAAGTGATTTGCAGTATATGTTCTCTTCTACACAATTGATGTGTGTGATTAGTTATTGATTTACCTGGGTTTTATTGTGGCATCGTTTGTACAATGAGACCAAAATGCCACTTTTATTCTTTAACCTTAGTTAATTAAATAATTTCCCGATTTATCTTGTTAATTCTGTAGGCGTGAGGTTGAGGAGAGGCTGTTTTCTTTTTCTGTTGCCACTTATCTATCTCGTTATTAGTGATTACGTTTGAAGTTATTTGTACTTTTTAAAGAGAAATAAGCAAGCAGTCTGAAGGTATTATATGATAGATTTTTCCAGGTAAAATATTTCAGACCCCAACTTATAAGTTGCAATGAATTTCTTTTAGGGTGATCACTGTCCCTTGGGGTTATGTTAGCTGTAGCTGGCAGACAGTAAGGGGGAAGTGGGGCACCCAGAGTGTTGGGTGCTTATTTATTCTTAATGTGACAAGACAAAGGGCATCACTGAAGGTCATGCAAAAAATGTGTTATTTATGTCAGTTGAATGTCCAGGTATAGATAATGTATGATTTAAGCATCATAATTGACTCTTTGTTCTCATTTTCAACACTTTAGGGTGACAATGGAGACAAAAGTACATAGGTCAATGTAGCATGTGCATTTTAAGCACAATTTTCTCTGTTTCTTGGATTGATAAGCTTATTATGAGGGTGTATTAGTCTTAGTTCTCCAAGGAAACAACAAATTAGGAGCATATATGCATATATATGGCTTATATGCTTACAGTATTGGTTTACATTGTTACAAAGGCTGAGAAGTCCCAAAATCTGCAATCTGCAATTGGCAACTTGAGACTCAGGAGAGCCAATGGTATATTTCCAGTCTGAGTTCAAAAGCTTGAGAACCAGAAGAGCTAATGATCTAAGTAAATTCCAGTCTGAGCTCCAAGGCAGAAGAACACTTATGTCCAGGCTCAAACACAGTCAGTCAGAGAGTGGATTCTCCCTTACTCCACCTTTTGTTCTAGTCAGGCCTTCAAGGGATTGGATGAGGTCCACCCACATTGGGGAGGACAAACTGCTTTACTCAACCTGTATTCAAAGGTTAATCTCATCCAGAAACATTCTCAAAGATGCAACCAGAATAATGTTTAATGAAATATCTAGGTGCCTGTGCCCAGGCAAGATGGCACATAAAATTAACCATCAAAAAGGGGCTAGCTATGGTCAAAGTTAAGGCTTTTGAAAGAATGATTTGCTTAAATTATCTTTCTTCTGTATAATTTCTCTACTGAAGATCGATGCACATTGCTATGGAATGTGATTTGTCTCAGATCAATTCAATTCACCACACATTTATCGAGCCCCTATGCTTACAAGATATAATGCCAAGCTATATGGGAAACTGAGTGGTGCAAAATCCTTAAGAGTGCATAATCTGTTATTGAGAGATGAATATCCCCAATTGCAGTGAAAGGCAAAATATAATAGGCAAAATAAGACAGACATCAATTACTTCCAAAGGAGGACAAAGAAGCGAAGAATTTATTTCTACTGAATCAAGAAACACATAAGAAAAGGGTTAAATTTGCCTGGATTGTGACAGATGAGCACCAGGTCTTGAAAGTGGTTAATTTTATATTATAATAACTATTCCAATTTGATGCAAATATGTTTTTGAAGCTCAGAAAATTTCTTGAATGAGTGAATGTAAATTGTGGCAAAAAGCCGAAAGAGAACACTAATTCTATCACAGGATTTGCCCTTAGCCATTTTTGGGGTGGAACTATTCTGATGGAATCCCCACAGAATTCCCTGAACATAAGATGTGCAGTTAAGGTATTTGTCATGCTTCTACCCAGCTTCTACCATAAAGATATGGTCATTCAGAAGGTGGAGTGTTCATTGAGTGTCACTCACCAGGGAAAGAATATAGACTATGAGAAATCTTAAAATATAAATTTCAACCATTTTTTTTTCTGCAGAAAGTACTTACTCTCTGAAAAGAACTAATGCTGTTTCATGAAGTATTGAACCTGGAGTAATGATATAATGTGCCTTTTGGTTGCAACCTAAGTCTGTGATAGTTTGTAAAAAATTATCTTGGAAACATAATTTCAATAATTAGCTTTCATATTAAGTCAAAAATTATTGCACGTGCATTATCTCTATTATCTGTATGTGTAATAGAATAAGACTGTACTAATAAGCACTTCTGTAGTAATTCATATTTGATTTATATTGATCCTGACTCATAATTCTAATCCTTAATGATTAATGGGTACTGTATGTATGTGCAAGATGACAGGAGAAGATAGAAAAGGTGGATTTTTAGCAGGGTAATAAAGAAGGATAAGGAGTAAACAAGATACAGGTGTTCTTTACCACAAATAAAGTCTAAAAGAGAAAACCAAAGTTTTCTACTAGAATAGTTAACGATGTGTATCACTCATTTAGTAGCCATTCTGTATTAAGTTCTGTGCTAGATGTCTCAATATTGGGAGATCCCATATTATTTACAACCTTGTATAAGAAAGAATCTGAGATTGGGACAAAATTTAGTAGTTTTTTCTTTCTTTTTTTAAAATTTACACAGAATGCAAATAATAGAGCTCAGATTCACATGAGAATTAATTTTACTTCAGTCATTCCAAAGCTCATACGCTTTTCAATATATCACATGGTTCTTATAGAGTAAAGCCTGCATCAGTTTATTTATTTCATCATTGAGAAGTCTCTTGCATTCTTCACCCCTTTATATACTTCCTCTGTCCTTGACTTGTTTTGAGTGAACTCTTTCCGATAGCATTGCAATGGTTTTTTTTTAATCTGATTTTTCTGTCTCTAGTTTTCCATTTATGCCAGTTGTCTATTTATTGTCTCTTCACTTCAAATGCACTCTTGTATGTGCATTTATATCACTTAGGTGTGTGAGATAGCTGAACCCTATAAACATTTCTCTTTTGCCGACAAACACAAGGTTTGCTCTGTTAGTCAAAAGTGCCACATAGACACTGCAAATCCATAGCAGAGGAAGAGTTTTGTCTTTCTGATTCTAAAGAGTTGTTTTGTTTGTTTATTTGATTAAATACTCAGAAAATGACCAATCCTTGGTGCACAGTAAACACTAAATAAGAAGGATGTTAACTTTCCTTTAATATTAATACTAATTTCATTACAACAGAGATGTCTCATCAAGAAATGAGATAGTTGTGCATGTACATAATTCCTTACAGAAAAATGTTGTCAATATAGTTAGCTATTCCTGTTGCAAATGATCCTCCCACCTCAGCCTCCTGAAGTGTTAAGATTACAGGTATGAGTCACTGTGTCTGGCCATTAGCTATTCTTGAATGTCAGTAAGAGCAAGGCAGAGTGAATGTTAAATAAGTGAATACTGCAGAGGAACTCAAATTCCAGATAAGGAGTCTGGGAAAGGTAAATGTTAAGATCCTTTGACCCTTGAGAATTTGTTCTTGATTTCATAGAAAAACAATCCATTGAAACATTTACTGCCTGTCTTCTTAAATACTCATTTGTGTGTGTGTACTTTGTCTTACCATTGTGCTATTTTTCCTTCTAACAATGTTCTCAAGGATATACCAGTTATACAGTAGAGTTAATTTATTTGTAGCGAATAGGGATGCAAGTTCCTACTTCCAATTTTCAGTTTTAATCACCAGAAAATGCATGGCTGCTTAATGGAAAATACTAGAGTTTAATATGAAAACTTTCATGTCAACATTTCAGTTTTCCCTCATTGCCTCGTTTCCCTAACAAATACTCCACATTCTCCAGTGTTTAGCAGACAATAAATCAGTGCTGTGGCTCATTTAACACTCATATTGGAAGGGATTTATTCTCTCTAAAGCTTCAGAAGTTGGGCCAAATACTCAATTTTTATATATTCAACCCCTCAAATCTAAAAGATGTGATATGAACAAAACTAACAACACAAACAAACTCTCTTGGGGAAAAATAATACGGTGGCTTTAAAAATCACTAACAGATAAAATGAGGGCACATTCCTCCGGGTGGTATAGAATTTCTCTCCTCTGCTCCAGAGGGTGCATTCCTTTTCAGCAGCATACATCTATCTCCTTTGGTCAAAGGCATGATTTAGTCTGCAGAGCCAAGAAAAAAAATCCTGTTGGATTTTAGAATTTGGAGAGTTCTATAGCCTCTAAACAGGAATTTATATACCAGAACTGGTCAATGGTCCATCTAGTCGAGCATCCTGCTTCCTCCTGCATCTAATGATGGATGTGTTAGAAGAAATGAATAAACTTGCCATGATGCCCTTAATTGAGAAAAGTAGCCACACCAATGAGATTTCTTCTTAACTCTGGTGCTGGGTTAGTTTATTCCATCATGCCTGAGACCCGATAACTATTTATCTCTATACTACTGTTACAGAGAAATTCTTTTATTTATTTTTTTGTAAGAACACACTATTAAATTTCTCATAAGCATTTAATTCTTAATTGAATCTTATTAACTTCTGCTGATTAACAACTCACTGTAGAGTGAACAAGCAATCACATTCTACCTCTTAATTTTGTTTAAAAACTTCCAGCTAAATGCACATGAAATAATGATACCTCTTACTTAATTTCTTAATATCATATGTCTATTAAAAATATGACCCACTGGAAGTCAACACATAAAAAAATTCTCTGTAATTAGTCATAAAATGTATTATTTGGTTATTAAACTACAAGGAGTGAAAGTTCAATTCATGACTTGTGAGTGTTTCAAGCCCGCTCTGTATTATTTGCTTAAACCTTTTAAGAACCTCATATTTCTTTACTAGGAGAAAATTGCCACTGAGCTAGACTACATTAACATGAAATATGTTTAACGATATCCTTGCTTGGAAACTACTAACAATGTGTTAACAGTTTTCCAGGACATTGTGGACAGTGTATTATTTTATTTTATTTTTTTGGACAACAGGGCTGCAAAGCACTTTATGCAACTCTGTATTACGTTGTTAAGCTTTCGATGGAAGGACTTTAGGTAAACAATCTATGTCATCAAAGGACTCAACTCATTGTCATCACCTATAGAAGGTTGAGCAATAAGGGCAAGGTCAAATCTTGCATTAGAACTCGGTGCTACTGTGGGTTAACTGCTACTCAGGCTTTGAGAGCAGGCATTTATGCTTGTTGGCAGACTAATTAAGGGAAATGATATGCCAAAATTCTCGCCTCATCATTTTTTAAAACGTGTTTACTTATAACTGTGCTTGGATTGGTGGTCAGAAGGGCTAGAAGAAACACTAATCCTCCAAGAATTCTCTAATTCATTTTGCACAAACAGCTTACGTTATCACCTATTTTGAGTGAAAAGCCATAAATTGGTCCCAGGTAATCATAAATCATATAGTCAAATATGAAAGCTCGTTCTTCTGAATGGTAATAGGTTTACAATCAAATATTTATTTATATGATTAATGTGACTAAAATGGGGTTTATTTAAACAGCATAGAATGAATATTAAGAGAACAGGACTTCTGTCTGGATGCCCCAGATTTGAATCCTTGGCCCAAGCAGTCATTTCTATGCGCAATTAAGCAAGCCATCTATTGTCTATCAACCTGCTTCATAAGGGTGCGATGCGAAGATTAGATCTTTTAACACACTTTTAAACCATTGTTTCTATTATTACCACCAGCATTATATTTTATGATTTATAAATTATGTGATTAATGAAAATAAATAAATTATGTGGACAGAATAGTCTACAATTAAACTAGTTAATTTAAAAAACCAGGGCAGATTATGAGTTGTTTGAAAGAGAGAGAGAGAAAAAAAGAAAGAAAAGTTTGACAATAATATGTTGCTCTTATGTAGCATATTCCATTGTTTTCTTTATTTGAGTCTCACAAACATCATGTAAAGTGGTTAATTATTACTATGAAACTTTGATAAGAGTGTATTTTTCCCTCTAGGAACTAAGCTCCTTTAGAAAAATAATGTGAACATACTTTTGTACTGTTACAAAGTAGTACTAGACTGATAAATATGTCCTTACAAATGGATCTAGCACTTGAAAGGTTTTGGAGCTATATGGTTCTGTACATGTCGTTATTATCTTGTTTTTAAATGAATATCATTTTCTCCAAGCCCATGCATATGTGTATAAGCATCGGTTAGGGGTAAACAGGTAGATGACAAGTTGTTTCGTTGATTAAATTTTAGTTGCAAGGCAAATTTCCTAATAGCCTCTGTTCCATGTACCTGAAGAGAAACACAGAAGACAGAAATGTAAAAACTGGCAAGAACTTAATAAAAATTTACGATGAACTCAGCATGCACCGACACAGGCAATGTGAAGACGCTAGAACATATACTAACACCCAAGTATGCAGAATCTACAGGATCAAGAATATAATCTGATACATAACTAATGCTTCATGACTATTTCCTTATACACACAGACACATACATCTATTACATTTTAGAGGATAATTTATTTTAACTACTCTGTAGTTTTAAAAACTTTTTAAATGATACAAAAGAATTGCACATATGAGTTACAGGTTGATAGTTTGACACATGTATATAATGTCATGATCAAATCCAGATAATTAGCATATCCATCTTCTGAAAGATTATTTCCTTGTGTAGAGAACATTCTAAATCCTTTCTTCTAGCTATGTGACAATATACAATAAATTTTATTAACTATAATTACCTTATAATGCTATAAAACCTTAGACTTCTCCTTCTAGCTATAATTTTTATCCATTAAACAACCTCTCCTTATCCTTCCCTCCTCCCTATCCTTCTCAGCCTTAAATAGTCACAATTCTACTCTTTATTTTTAGGAGCTAAACTTGTTTTCTCTCATATATGAGTGAGAACACGTGATATTTATATTTCTGTGTCCAACTCATTTCACTTAACATAATGTACTCCAGGTTCATCCGCGTTGACATGAATGACAGGATTTCATTCTCTCAAGACTGAATAGTACTCCACTGTGCATATATGAACATTTTCTTCATCCAATCATCTGTTGATAAAGACTTAAGTTGACTCCATATCATGACTATTGTAAAGAGTGCTGCAATAAACATGTGAGCACAGATATCTCTTTGCTATACTGATTTTCTTTCCTTTAGATAAATTCCCATTCGTAGGATTACTGGATCATACAGTATTTCAAGTTGTAGTCTTTTGAAAAATCTCATGCTGTTTCCCATAATATCTGTACTAATTGATATTCCCACCAACAGTGTATGAGAGTTCCCTTTTCTCCACATCCTTGCCAACATTTGTTATTTTTCACTTTTTTGATAAGAGTCGTTCCAACAAAGCGTTGTGGTTTTGATTTGCATTTCCCTGATGATTAGTGATGTTAAGCATTTTTCCATATAATTTTGGCCGTTTGTATGTCTTCTTTTGAGAAATGTCTGTTCTGATACTTTGCCCATTTTTAATGGAATTATTTGTGGGGTTTCTTTTTGCTGTTGACTTATTTGAGTTTTTTTTTTTTAATATATTCTGGATATTAATCTATTGTCAGATGGATAGTTTGCAAACATTTTCTCCCATTCTATAGGAGTCTCTTCACTCTCTTGTTTCCTTTGTTGTGCAGGAGTTTTATAGTTTGATAAGACTGAATTTACTATCTTTGCTTTTGTTGCCTAAGCTTTTGAAGTCTTATCCATAAAATTTTTGCCTAGAACAAAATTCTGAAGTGTTTTTCCTATGTTGTCTTTTATTAGTTCTATAGTTTGAGGTTTTATATGTAAGTCTTTAATTCATTTTGAGGTGATATTTGTACATGTAGAGAAATAGATGTCTAGTTTCATTCTTATGCATATTAATATCCAATATTGGAGGATATTAGACTTACATAAAAGGATCCGGAAATCAAACCTAAGTCTGATTATAACCCTGTAATCTATATTCCCTGGCAAGGAGAAATTAATGGAAAGAGGGTAGAGTTAAGACATAAATTCTGAATGTTATCTAATGTTCATAGTGTTACTCTATGCGTGTGCACATGTATGTATGTGTGGGAGAGTGTGAGAGAGAAAGTGTAATGGAGATGGCTTGGAATGTATCTTAGATTCTTCTCTGATGAATTATTCATCTGTTAGAGTTTTAGTGATCGCATCTTTCACAATGTTTGTATAATTGCTTGTCTAGGTAAACTTGATTTTTCACACATCTTTGCACAAAAACAACATTGTATATAACTCTATTTCTGAAAGCACAATATAATGGTGATTTAATTATTTGGCTAGAAGTACTGACCTTCACCCCAGATAGTGAATATCCTAATGAGAAAAGGAAGTGAGTCTTATTTCATACATGCCACAAGCATTGTGGGGCTTCAATTAATGTGTGCTGAATTAAATTGCTAGAGATGTAACAACTACTTTAGTTTCAGAATAATAAAAGCAAACACTTACCAAACACTGTATGCCAAGCACAATAGTCTAGGTGATATATCGAGAGCATCTAATATCCTCAGTAATCCAACCAAATAAGGACTATTATCATCATTCACATTTTCCTGATGAAAAAAATTAGGGTAAGGTAATATGTTTAAGGTTATGCAGGTAGTGAGAAGAAAAATGGAAATTTATACAACGGCCCAATTCTTATTTGTTTTTCTGGGGAGAAATGAGGCTCATCTCTTTATCTTCAGGTAAGTTACTTCCTCTTAATGAATGGAGAAGTAGTGATCTGTGCCATGCTGTTTGTGAAGAATCTAAAAGTACAATCCGAGTCTTATAACAGCCAATCTAGTGTATTTCCACTACTTCATTAAACTCTGACCTACTTGTAGATGACACCACATCTGCCTTGTTGACAGTCATATCCCAGAACCTGGTATAGTGACCCTCATATTGTATGTAGCCAATAAATATTTTCTGAATTAATTATTGAAACACAATAGAGCTCATTGAAAGTCATATCCCAGAACCTGATATAGTGACCCTCATATTGTATGTAGTCAATAAATATTTGTTTGCTCAATTAATGATTAAAGCACAATAGAGCTCCCTCAATTTCCATAAGAACTGGATCCTAAGTTAAAAGGTAACAATTTAAGACACACAATTGCAGTGTTAAGGCCTCCATCTATAAATGAGCACATTCTTTATTGCCTTGCAGACCAATAATCATTAACAGACTGGATATCAAGTTTGAATAATAATATACTGAGCTAGGTTTTATAAGGACATTAATTCACATGCACATCTACAACAACCCCTGAGGACTTTGTAGAATGTGAATATAGACATTATGTGATTCATGCCTTAGCTAGGCACCTCTGGGGCATGTCATGATGGCTTGCATTCAGCCACAAGTTGGTGAGAAATATTTGGAAATGTCAGAACTAGCAAAGAACATAAAATGTGCTGTTGAAAACTCACCTAGAGATTTCAGTGAGGCTAACTCTTCTGAGATCTGCAAGAGGCAGTAAGCCAAGCCTCAGCACCGTCTCAGTGATCAGATGAACACATGTTTGCATGTAACAGTAGCCTTTAACAGATGAGCCTGCCAGGGAAGGTGGTCTGATTAGCACCTGACTGGGTGCTCTTCCCTGCTTTCTGCCCTGGGCCAATTTCTGGTTTTGCTGCTCAGACGGGCTTGCTTCCTTTATAACACTGCTACGCAGCCACAGTTTTGGTCAATTTATTTCACACTCTTATCAATTTTTTTTAGTGTGTAATGGAAGGCTTCACTTGGAGCACTAAGACATAGGATGGGTGTAGCAAACCTGTGCACCACACGAACAAGGCCAAATCAACCTCATTGACAGGTAAAAATTGAAAATTGTCAGGACCCTAATGCCAACTTTTTTTTCTCCCCTGCCTTTTTTGTTTTTTTAATCTTTTAAAATTTATCATTGAAGTGGGGAAAAAATGTTTATTTCAATGTGCAAGTATCTTCATCCCTCACTCAGTTTATGACCAGTTTAAACCATTAAAAGAAAATTAAAGAAAAAGTCTATAAGCATGGCTTCTACCTGTAGCTCTTCCATGAAGTAACTAGGCACTCTGCCTTGTGTGTGAGGTAACTTCTGCAACATGAGAGATAAATGATCTTTAGTGGTCTGTTTTATCCTCTATAATTCAATAATTTTTTTGTTTGAATATTGTCTTTTATCTTTTCTGAAAGAATCACTTATTATGCTCCACATAGTAGCCCTTCAGAAGAGAAACCTAAAATTCCTAGAGTCCACACCTCCCACTTTTTCTTGTACTACATGGAGTTCTGGGGTTTAAGTATGACATGGTTTGGCTGTGTCTTCACCCAATCCTCACCTTGAATTATAATAATCTCTATGTGCCAAGGACAGGGCCAACTGGAGATAACTGAATCATGCAAGTGATTTCCCCCATACTGTTCTTGTGGTAGTGAATAAGTCTCATGAAATCTGATGGTTTTATAAATGGGAGTTCCCTTGCACAAACTCTCTTGCCTGCCACCATGTAAGAAGTGCCTTTGCTTCTCCTTTGCCTTCCATCATGATTGTGAGGCCTCCTCAGCCATGTCTAACTTTGAATCAGTTAAACTTCTGTCATTTATGAATTACCCATTCTCAGGTGTGTCTTTATTAGCAGCATGAAAATGAACTAATAGAAAGTGCTTTGATGTGTTTGAAATATTTGCTATGTACTAAATATTTTTCAAGTTTTAGATCTCTTATCTGTTTTATTCTATTATTTTCTTTTCCCCATGTAAGTTTAGCACAGTGATGTTAAAAAGTAAAAGTACTGAAAGCTGTTAACATGAACTGCACAATTAGAAACAATTTTGAGACTTCTGCGTCTGACCATGCTGTATGATTTTATTAAATCTGCAGTCTCACACACACAAAAAAATAGAATTCAGGATACAATGTGTTTAAATATAGATCCTTGAAGGCATCAGAGCATGTTCAAGGAGCCATGACTTGAGAGAACAAGACACCATAGGTGAGATAAATTCATTGAAATGAGCCTGATGTTCTCTAATGCCTTTCTTCTTAAAACCAAGGGAACAGCAGATAATGGGTTAAAAATCTAGCAAAAAATGTCTGATGGTCTCAGGAAAAAAAGCATTAAAAATGTAAGACCTACCAAGGAGTGGGGGCCCTGGCAAATATCTCTGGGTTTTAGTTTAGTTTTCTGAAAAGTTACTTCTCAGAATAAATGCAAACCAGACTAGGCCAGACCTCACTCAGATGTGAATTATTTCAATTACAGACCTAGTCAAGGTGCCCTTCTAAAAGAACATTATGTATTTTTTCTCTGCAGGGAGAAAAATATATAATATTTACAGCCTCTACAATGTTTCATACTCTAAGCCCAGAATTTACACACACAAAAAATTACAACATGCCTAGGGAGAGGTTCAGAAGATTAAAAGTATGCCAAAATACAGACAACAGAAGTATATAGGTTATTATCCATCATTTAACTTTGTCACTTATTAACTTTAAAATAACTATGAGGAAAATGTTCAAGAAAATAAAACACAATGTGAATAGATTTATCAGAGTACTGTAATCTATAAAAAATTATGAAATTAAAATATTAGAAGTGATAGTTACTACTAAAATTTTTAATTTAAATGAGCTAAACAGCAAATTAGAAACAATGATAGATAGGATTAATTAACTGGATGCTAACTAGGTAAAAATATATCATAACTGACAGAGGGAAAAACTTATAAATACAGAAAAAAAGCTTAGAGATTCATATGAAACAAGTTAAAAAATCAAGCATCCATGAGTTTAAAGTGCCAAGAGAAAAGAAATAGAATGAGGTAACAACAATATTTGAACATTATTTGGAGAGAGAGTTGCAAAATTGACTAAAAACATCAAACCACAGATTCTCAAATATCTAATTGCACATAGCAGAATATTTACAATAAAACCACACTGAGATAGATCATACAAAATTACTGAAAGCCAAAGATAAAGAAAAAATTATAAAAGTAAGATACAATATGTCCAAAGGAGCAATAATTAAATTAATGGCTTGTTTTTCAGTAGAAAACAATAAAGCCAAGGTAAAGACAATAATTACCTGACCTGATTAAAATAACAAACTCAACAACTATTCCTATAACAACACAGGTTTGAAAGTGAAAGGAGGACAAGATACGCTTGGCAGCACAATTCAGAAAAACGCTTATATGGCTGTGCTAATATTCAACGAGGTAGCTCTAAGGAAGTGTATATTATGAAAGATCTGTTTCCTAAAATAAAACAGTCAGTCTTATGAAATAATTTAGCACTTTAAAATTTTTAGTCATCTAAAAAATAAAAAAAAACTAACAGAAATAAAAGAAGAAATAGATATATTTGCAATTAGAAGGGGAGATTTTAAAATGCTGTCTTTTGATACTAATAGCACAACAAGCAGGCAAACAATTCTGCAAGGATATCCATAGTAAACTAAGTAGACTTAATTGATGCTTATAGAACCATAACTTCAAACTTCACAACACACATTGTTTTTCAACCTTAAACTTCACAACAAACTGTTTTTTTTTTAATGCACATGGGGCATTTAACCAAAATTAACAATATGCAGGTCTGTAAAACAAGTCTCAAGAAGTTTTAAAGTAGTGTTCATTCAATTTGACTAGGTGTAGTCATCTTGAATTTAAATGTAAATCAACATTGCAAGACACAAGAGGCTTCATCCATACCAACTTTATTTAGGTTCAAGAAAAGATAAAAATATGCAGTACGGCATGAATACCAGGAGCACAGCAGTAATATCAGGCATACCATCTCATGTCTCCAATATGCTCTTGGGATGTGCATGCTAATGACCAGTTTAGTTTAGAGAAGCTAGCCTCTCTGGGGCTCCTTCAGCTTTTATGACATGTTGATTACATAATACCCTTCTGAACGTGTGCTTTGCTTCCATTGTCCAGAGTAGTTCAATATCATCCATGACAGATTACTCAATAAGCAATCTCAACAGTAAAGTACAGGTACTCATCAAAACATAGCACTCATTGTGAACCTAGTATATTCCTATACATTTGTTGACTTATTATAAAATAATTCTATATGTATCATTCATGTACAGGTCTTTCTGAGGTTACAGAGAAGAATTCAGATCAGCTACTAACTCACCTTCCAGAACAGAAAATAATTAATATGAAGATAATTATAACACATTAAACTATTTGGAAATTAAACAATACATTTCCAAATAAATCATGTCTAAGAAAGAAAGGGAACAAAAAAATTGTGGGATACAGGGAAAATTGTGTTTAGAAAGAAGTTAGAATAAGCCTAGGAAATTAAACACAATAAAGTATAGAAGGAAGGGAAAATAAGATTTATAACAAATCTGTGGTAGAAATAATAAACAAAGCCAAAGGTTATTTGAAAATGAAACTGCAAAAATAAGCAATCAACATAATAATACACAAATCACCAATATTCAAAATAAAAATAAATACATAAAAAATAAATAAAAATAAAAAATAAAAATAAAAAAGTGGACCTTAAATCAAATTTTATATATTAAAAAAAAATCACAATAATATTATGAATGTCAGTGTTAACCAAAAGTGATAAGATCTATACATTTGGAAAGAAATGCTTTATTTCTTAGAAAGGGTTGCAACCTGCAGTCTTGCCATCCTACAGGCTGGGAAGAGCAGCCTTCAGCAGAAACTGAAAGCAGACACTTGATGGGAGGAAAAGGTAGAACAGGAAGTTCCTCCCTAAGTATGCATTTTTAACAGGTTATAGGAGGAGCTATAAATATTAGTGAAGGGGGCACACATGCATAGTAAGCAAATATGCATGTTACATGTAATCCATGTTCACTTTGGAGTAGAGCCTTAACACTTAAATATATTACATTTAGGCCCTATACATCAAAAGGTGAAGCTGTGTCATGAAGGTCATGCAGGCCCTCATGGTGCAGCCTCTGTGAACCCGCTAAAACTATTCTATGGTAGGTGTTGTTTTATCAGCAGAGAGTTACTGAAATTCATCTCTTGTCCAATCAAAGCTGTAATTATGGTTTGTGAAATGGGGTGGAGCATCAATTAGTGAGCATCTGGTAGTCAGTGGGCTGCAATTGTTTCAATATTGTTTATCACAAGGCTACTAGAGGAAAAAGAAAAAAACCTTGTGGCGGTTTGAGCATAGTTTATTTTTTAAGTGTAGAAGTGCATGACTTAACCGTTATTTGGTATGGCCTTTGGTTTTGCTGAGAAATTGATATCACATTGCCACAAAAGTTCATTCCATGGGTCTGATCTCTATTTTAACATCTGTATACTATATATTTGGCAATCTACATAAAATGGACAAGTATTTTGAAATACCATATCTACTAAAAATTGGATACTTAATTTAACATACTTCTCTGTGATACTGTGAAATATATATTTAGACTTCATCTCTGTATCCTGGCCAGAACTCCACAAACCCTGGGAAGATCTGGAGTGATGTGTGTCTTTTGTGTGCTAATGAGATGACTGGTGACTGGGGTCCCTAGATCGTTTCAGTATGGGGGTTAATCACCCAGAAACACCTAGGAAAGATTAGAGAGTTGGGACTTTCAGACCCACTTCAGTCTCGGGCAGAGGGGCTGAAAGTTGAGTTGATAACTAATGGCCAATGATTTAATTAATCGTGCCTTTTTTTTTTTTTTTTTTTTTTTGAGACGGAGTTTCACTCTTCTTGACCAGGCTCGAGTGCAATGGCTTGATCATCTTGGCTCACTGCAACCTCCACCTTCCAGGTCCAAGCGATTCTCCTGCCTCAGCCTCCCCAGTAGCTGAGATTACAGGTACCTGCACCCATGCTCTGCTAATTTTTTTGTATTTTTAGTAGAGTTGGGATTTCACCATGTTGGCCAGGCTGGTCTCGAACTCCTGACCTCGGCCTCCCAAAGTGCTGGGATTACAGGCGTGAGCCACCACGCCCAGCCTATTTGTGTCTTTTGTAATGAAGCCTTCATAAAAACCCAAAACGGCTAAGATAGAAGAACTTTTGGATGGCTGAACCTGTGAAGGTTCCTGATATGCCCAGAGAGAGCATGGAAACTCTGCACAGCTTCCCCCATGCCTCTCCCTACCCACCTTTTCTATCTGGCTGTTCATCTGTATTCTTTGTAGCATTATTCATAATAAATCCATAAAGATAAGTAGAGTGTTTTCCTGAGCTCTGTGAGCCACTCCAGCAAATTAATAAAACCCAAAGAGGAGGTTGTAAAAACTCCAACTTATAGCTGGTCAGTCAGAAGCACACATCACAACCTGTACTTACAAATGGCACCTGAAGTAGGGGGCCATTTTGTGGGACTGCATCATCAACCTGTGAGCTCTGACGTTACCTTCAGGTAGATAGAGCAAGAATTAAATTGAATTAGAGGCTGCTCAGCTGGTGTCTGCTGCAGAACTAATTGGTTGCTGGTGGGTAGAGATCCCCACAGATTTTGGTGGCCAAAGATGCTGTGTTAAGTGGAGTTAGATGCATGAGAGTAAGAAAAAAATAAAAAAAGAACAAAGAAACACTTCGGGTTTGTGTTTTTTCATGAATCTCAACATTTCCACAATAAAATCCAGGCCCAGGAGTTGATCAGTGAATTTTTTCAAACATTTAAGAAAGAAACAATATAAATATTACACAAAATATTTCAGGAATAAATAATGTGGAAACAATTCACAAATTATTTTCTAAGGTCGGGAAAACCTTGATATCAAAATACCTAGTGAAAAGAAAAAAGGAACGTCACAGGTCAATCTTTCTCACAAGCACAGTTGCAAAGTTCCTTAAAAAAATGAGAAAATTAAACCCAGTATTTTCTACAAAGAAAATTCATCAGGGTTATGTTTCTTTCTACCAGAAAGCAAGGTTTCTCTGACATTTCAAACTCAACCATGGAAATTAACTTTATCTACCCACTTACATACCAAAATAGCAAAATAAACCAAAACAAAGTACTTGCAAGTAACAAATGTTGGTGAGGACATGATACAATTGGAACTCTCATGCACTGTTAGTGAGAATTCCATTGGGTACATCCATTTTGATATATTATTTTGTATCACCTTCTAAAGTTTAAAATATGTATATCTTATGACCCAGTAAGTATACTCCTATGTGTATGTTCAACATAATTGTAGAATTATATTTAACAATGGCTATATATGAGAATATACAGAGCAGTATTATTCATGATAGCCCAGAGTGGAAATAATATAAATGTCCACCAAGTATAAATGGAAAACATAATTTGTGGTATATTCATCTCATATATTGATAATACTATAACATTAAAATTTAAGCACATGCAATGATATGAAAAAATCTCAGAGACACAAATTTGAGTACAACAGCTAGATATGAGGCTGCACATGCTCTGCAATTTCTGTCATATAAAAGCAAAAATGAAAAAAGCTAATCCATGGTTACAGAAGTCAGAACAATGTTTATTTTAGGGGGGATAGCATCTGGGATGGGCCTGAGGCAGTCTTTTGGAAAGCTGGTAACTTTCTATTTCTCAATCTGGATGGTAGTTACACAGATGTGTTTACTTTTCAATAACTACCAAGATGAACTATTATGATTTATGAATTTTTCTTTCTGTATACTATATTTTAAAATAAAAGAAAATGAACAGGAATATTCTGTCTCAAACAAAGAGATCCTCTGATGAAGACTCAGCAGAGTTGTTCTCTATAAGCTTGAAGAGGAATGGTATCAGGTAGGTCTAATTCCCAGTGACCAATTGGAAAATGGAAAATTATCTAGTTATGTTTCATAGGGAATTTGTAGATAACCAGAGGATTGAAATAGAGCCAGCCAATGTTTTTTTTTTTTTTTTTTTTTTTTTTTTAAATTGTAACAGTTTGGCTACAGAGATTTACCCCTAGGGAGATTAAATGGCTTTACCAAAATTTTAGATAAGATATTCAGCCATTTTATCATTGGCTGTATAATCAGTTGAGGGAAATTGAGAATGCTTAGATGAAGAAAGAGGTGGAAGTGAACAGTGGGTAAAGAAAATCACATTGCCAGTAGGATCATGTCCTGTGCTCAAACTGAAACCATATCCATCTTACTTTTTTGGCGTGAAGATAGAACAATAGGTAATAACTCATAACTATTTATAAAGTAGAAACTCTGCACTATAGTGGATGGGGCTACATACAACTTAAAGTTAAGCCTACTCAGGAAAATAGAAAACACAAGCTTATTCTTACATAAATATTTCAGCTCATGTTATATGATGGTCATATTTCACTTATCCATCCATCCATCCATTGTGTGACACATTTGGAACTTGAAGTACAAATGAGAACCAGAGAATGAGTAACAAAGATCTTAAACAGGCAAAGTTGATTAATTCACTCACAGGAAACTATCTCCGAATCTAACTCACATCCTTTGATTCTTAGACACAAGTTTAGCACTTTTGGTTTACGTGCTCTCCATAAAATTGCAACACCAAGATTGGGCATTCCGGTATTCTAGAACGCCAATATTTTCCTTAAGCATTTTATTTCACGTATTGATTAGTAGCTTCAGTCATTCTCAGCAGGAGAGTGTGTTTGTTTGTTTGTTTTGTTGTTGTTCCCCATGTGCCTCCTTCACTGTCCCTGAAAACACCAGCCCTCTATGCTATCACTCAGCTCTAGCAACGACTTCATCATGGTCATCTGCCCCATCTTCTTCCCTGCCAAGGAAAAAGAAAAGTTTTGCTTGGATTTTGTGAGAGGGCCCTGTGAAGCGGGTGGATGTCTCTATAGAAAACAGATTAAATCAGGGTAATCTCTCCCATGTTAGTAGGTAAGAACATTAAAAGATCTGGGCAGAGGAGCTGCCCAGAAGCAGTGGTTCTAAGTGATCCAAACAGAGTTAATGAAGAATTCAGGAACACAGTGGGACCAGGTTACAGAGGTGGCAATGATGAGGAACACAAGTAGAAGAAAGAAGGAGAGTCAGTAGAGGCTAATACTTTCTATCAAAATGACTATGCTTCTTACTTTAATCCGTTCTTGCATCTCTGAAAAGGAATACCTGAGACTGAGTAATTTATGAAGAAAACAAGTTTAATTACCTCACGGTTATGCAGACTGTACAGGAAGCATGGCACTAATATCTGCCCCTAGGGATGGCCTCAGGAAGCTTGCAATCATGGCAGAAGGTAAAAAGGGAGCAGGCATACTACATGGCCGAGAGAGGGAGCAAAGAGGGGAGTGAGGAGGTGCCACACACTTTGAACCAACCAGATCTCACATGAACCCAGAGCAATAACCCACTCATCACCAAGGGGAAGGCACTAAGCCATTCATGAGAAATCTGCCCCCATGAGTCAAACAACTTCCACCAAGCCCCACCTCCAACACTGGGGATTCTATTTCAACATGACACATTTGAAGGGAACAAACATCCAAACCCTATCACTTGTTGAACATTAATACTGCGATAAATTTGTATTTTCACCAAGGTTTGGAAATATTTATACATTTTTATATTAGAAATGCGTTAACTTTTTGACTCATTTAATTTAATTTATGAATAGTTTATTTTATGAATTATAAATAAAAATCATTTTATGCTTATATTTTACAACTATAACAATATGGTAAATAGATATAAAAATAAAACATCAATATTTAGGAGTCACACAAGAGACATATATATACATGTATACATGAATATATGTGTGTATCTACATATACGTGTGTACATACATCTATAATTAATACATAAATTAGATAGATAAATGCAAATCACTACATGGTACAGCAGAGTTTAGGCACACAATGATAGTGGAAGGTAGGAAGAAGCAGGTTCACAGGTGTTAGTGAATAATGACTGTGCATCTAACAGATGCAAAAGTGAAAACAAATACATCAAAAGGAAACAGAAGACATAAAGCCACCCAGTAAAGGGTAAATCCACTCTCTGGAAGAGATCTCCACCATGGCCTGGATCAGTGTCAGTGTTCACAACGATGACATGGAGGAATGTGAAAAACAGTTATTGCACTTTTAAAAATTAAGAACCAAATAGTATAGTTCTTTACAAGTATATAACTAGTTTCCAGATGTGTAAAGAAAACTTCCATCACTAAAAAATAATTCAAAAAGCAATTTTCTGCATATTTAAAGAATGTGCTTACCTATGCCTTCCTTTTAAAACTATCCCCTGACAGAAGTTCATTGAGTTTTTCTATTTAAATAGAAGAGGCTGCCTTTTGTTAGCGCACTTTTGTTAATTGCACGCTTAATGAATCTCCACAGGAGTCCCACCATGAGAGGCACGATCCTATTTCTCAAATAAATATTTCTCAAGCTTCTACTGACATGTGGCCCCAGATGAACTTTTCTGTTTCTATCAGGTCTATCATAATGTGAAAACTTGGAGAAATTCAACAGAAGTTTAGGTCTCTCTGTTGAGAGATATTAAATGTGAACTCTGTGAAGCTGCTCTTGTGGTGGCAATTTGAGTATCGAGAGATTTTTATGAAGTGTGAAATATATCATTGATTTTCTGAGTTTTAATTTAAAATATTATAAACAGTTGTATATTCTTCGTTATTACATTTTCTTAAAGGAGGGCACCATGACGCCATCTATGGGCTGGAAAGGCAAAACATATGAATATACTGGACCAATCAAATGATAGGCTTCACACAACTTGGGCAAGTAAGTCTATAATCAGGTGGATTCTCAATATTATCTGAAAAGATGAATAGAAATGTATGAGCTTCTGTGAAATTTATCTGTGTGTTGTTAGCATAGATATTTCAGAGCTCAGCTCACACATCACTGCACCCATGTTGAGGAAGGCATATAGAAGGAATGTCTAACACATTTTATTAATTGGGTAACTAGACCAGTGTGATTTAGCAACATACACAAATACGGTAACACATATTAGAAGCCTTTTCATTACATTATAACAGGAGTAGCAGTAACTCAAAAATGGCATTATAAAGCAAAGATCTTTGGGAGTTACTTTAATGAAATGAAAGTAATGAAAATATGTAACTTGTAATTATCACATCTTTAATTATGACATTTAATTATGAGCTTAACGTTGACCTTTTTCTTCAAGCATTTAAACATACCAACTGAGAATATCCTCAAATTACTAATTTTCTTGCTAATGTTATTTCTCATATTGAAAGAAAAAATAGTAAATTCCAGTCAAGTTAATGTCCACAGGTATCAGATTTAAATTGGTGGAGCCCTGAGAAATGAATTATTTTTTTTCTTTAAGAGAAAACATGTAAAAATAGTGAAAATTCGACTTTATAAATATTGAACTTATCCCAAAATTCCATACAATGGTAATGACTGCAGAGCTAGTACAGTTTATTATGGTGTTGTATCAGCCTTTGAGACACTACTGGTCTGTAGAATTACTGAGAATGCACCTCCCTCTTGAAAAGTCGTTTTAAAAAAGATGATGCATTTCTGAAAGACCCATCTGTTTTTTAAAACTTCATAATAACCATTTTCTAGGTACTCCCTGATCCGCAACTTATTTGATGGGAGGAACTGTCTGAAACAAAACTAAAATCAACCAGATACTAGGTTCTATCTATTCACAGATAGATTTCAGATTGGTTGCCTCTTTAGAAGTAACATAAGGCAACTCTGCTAAGTTCATGGTCTCATCCCTGTTTGGGAATCTCGTTGTGTGTGAATTTGGCAGGTGGAAAGAGCTTAGAGGCCTAGGATATCCAGGATGCACATGTTGCCAGCAGCTACTATCAAAGTTTAAGGTGATCTAGGGAATACTGATCCCCCTAGGTGGAAATCTTCATAGCTCATAGTTTCATGATAGTATAAATTATGTTATCACTACTTCATTAGAGTACTGCTATGGGGCCTCCCATATTGGCAAGATATTGTATTATTCGAAGTTTATTGCAATTGCTAGACACTTCCAAACCAGAAACCTATGATATCCCATTTTCCTCATTTGGGTCTTCTAATTTCATTTGCACGTATAACATCTGTTTAGCTCAGAGCAGTGAACAAGCTATTAAGACTTAGCTGATAATAGAAGCTTTGGGATTTTTATTTACATATGTTTCAAAGATTAACACAGAGAACACACATACATGTAAGTACAAATGCACACATGTATGTGTTTAACTTTTAAACTATGTATATCCTTAATAATAATCATTAACATCTTTTACTCCCAGTGATTTGCCTTTTCATTTACTATCTTGTTTCTCAAGTGGGACATAAGTGTCATGGGGAGGATCTGAAAATGGACTCCTTAGAAAGAGACTCTGAGATGAAAGGTAACTTGCAGATTTATTTGGCAGTGTTTTTGAGCCCTGTATTACTAAGATAGTTAGAAAAGCAGGATTGAGCACATGGAGAAGCTGACCTGGAATGAAATTGCAACTGAAATTTTATTGGTCCTATAGGAAGATCTGGGGCTGAGATGCCCTTTCACAGTGCTTGCTTCTAGTGAGGGTGCAGTAGGGGGTTGGAGAAAAGGGCAACCTAACCTTGAGCCAAGCAGTTGGAATGGCCAAGGCCATTGATCCCAGGGATCAACGCAGCTATAAGCCACTAGGGTGTGCTGTTCCTAACAGCTGGGGCATGGCTGTGTCATACTTGACACTTAGAACGGCACCTAGAAGATAGTATGTGCTCAGTAAATAATTTCTTAAAGAAAGTTGTTTATCAAAATTGTATAACTTATAGCTTATTAGTTTGATGAAATCCTAACAAAATAAGCTATGAATCACAGTGCAGAGTGAAGAAAGAAAAATTTTTATCACTGTTCTCCCAATTATAATGAAACATAGATATAACATTATGCTTGATATAAAACTGATTAATTGTTAGAGAGGTCATCAGGAAAGCTTTCTCAACATTCTTCCAGTAGATTATAAGGAAATTCTTCAGAAAGTACTAATATTATAGTCTAAGAAATCCCATTATTAAATAGAAAAAAAGAGGGTATAGGTGAGACCAATGGAAAATTTTGAAATTTTAATCAATATCTGTGAATATGGTAACTCTGGAAATGGGTACGTCGAGTTATACTAGTCTGCTTCATATAAAAGTGTTTTAGGAGACTTCGCTTAACACATGAATTATATATTACATTTTAAGCTAATTTCCCAACTCATTTGTTAGAAAATTGTTATGCCTTTAATTTGAAAAGTCTTATTTCATGTATCTGAATTGAAATTTTCAAAATATTTATGGAAAAATTCAACCAATTTAATCATTCTAATAACAATTAAGTCTATTCAAATGTGACTTGAATGCTGATCTCTTCAGATACATATTAAAATTGGAATAATATGAAAGAATTTTATGGCCCCAGGACAAGCATAGAATACAAATATGTGAGGCATTACATGTGTATCATGTGTAGAGGGAACAAAATGTCTGGCTGATCAATTTCTCCAAGCAAAATTTAATGCCATGGAAAATAGAGCAATACCAATCAGAAATTTATGGGAAAATTTTATCGAACATGAAGTGCATAGTACTACATGTTCAACAAAGTCAAGCTTTCCACCAATATCAAGCCTATGGAAAGTCATGTACCTATCAGAAATCAAGGAACTTTAACCCCACGTTCTCTTCTTGAGAATAGTACTTGAAGATAAACTACAGCCAATCAAGGAGTATCTGACGAAAGTATGTACAGAAGGACTATGCTGTCATTTGCACATTTGCCCCTCCCAAATTCATGCTGAAATTTAATCTCCAATGTGATACTATTGAGAGTTGAAGACTTTAAAAGGTGATTGGGTCGTGGGGGCTCTACCTTCATAAATAGATTAACCCATTAACTGGTTAATGGGTTATCATGGGAATTAGATTAGTGGCCTTATAAGAAGAGGAAAAGAGATCAGAGCTAGCACCGTCAGCTTCCTCACCATGTGATACCCCGTGCCACTTTGGGACTCTATAGAGAATTCCTACCAGTAAGAAGGCCCTCACCAGATTTGGATTCTCAACCTTAGACCTCCTGGCTTCATAAGTGTAAGAAATAATTTTTTTTTTTAAAGTAGTCAGTTCTAGTTACTCTATTATAAGCAACAGAAATACAGAATAAGTCAGGAAATTTTACCAGAAATGGGATTGTTTCAGTTAACAAACACTTGAAAATGTGGAAGTGGCTTTGTAACTGGGTAATGGGCAGAAGCTAAAAGAATTTGAAGGATCTGGCCTAGATTCTGGTGAGGACTTAGAAGACAAGAAGACTAAGGAAAGTTTAGAACTCCTTCGAGATTAGTTAAGTGGTTGTGACTAGAATGCTGATAGAAATAGGCCAGTAAAGGTCATTCAGATGAGATTTCAGATATAACTGAGGAACAAGATACTAGAAACTAGAGGAAAAGCCATCTTTGTTATAATTTATCAAAGAACTTGGCCACACTGTGTCCATGCCCCAGGGCTCTGTGGAAGACCAAACTTGAGAGTGATGAACTAAGGTATCTGGCCACAAAAAGCTTCAGGAGAGGAAACCAAGGTTGGAACCCAGTGATCATTTGCTAAAGAGATTAGCATAGATAGAAGAGAGCTAGGTTCGATTGCTCAAGACAATGCAGAAAGATCCCCAATGACCTTCAAGGATCTTTGAGGCTGCCTCTTCAATCATAGACCCAGAGTCCTAAAAGGGCAGAATGGTTTCAGAGGACAAGCCCAGGACTCTTCACAGACTTGCTGCCCAGTCTTCTCAGGACCCTGCTCCCCATACCCTACTACAGTGCTCCACAGCCACAGTTCCAGAATGTACAAGTCATAAACCTTAGGAGCATCCACATAATGTTAATTCTGAAGACTTGCACAAAGCAAGAGC
Source organism: Macaca nemestrina (assembly GCF_043159975.1). NCBI lineage: Eukaryota > Metazoa > Chordata > Mammalia > Primates > Cercopithecidae > Macaca > Macaca nemestrina. The sequence continues at coordinate 21,812,123 of NC_092131.1, read as the reverse complement.
TGTAGAGCCTTGGAAGCCTCCACCCAGATTTCAAAGGATGTTTTCAAAAGCATGAGGCCCCAGGCAGAGACTTGTCACAGGGGCAGAGCCACTGCATAGAGCCTTGCTAGGTTGTGGGGTTCAAGTTGCCTCAGAGGGTCTCCACCAGGGCAATGCCTAGTGGAGCTGTGAGAGCAAGACTGCCACCAGGACGCCAGACTGAGAAGTCACTAGCAGCATGCAGCACCCACCTGGAAAAGCTTTAGGCACCGAACTCAAACCTGTACAAGCAGCCATGTAGGTTGCACCCAGAAAAGGGTTTGGGCTGCCTGAGGCTTTGGGGGCCCAACTCCGCCCCACTCCAGGAGGCAGCACATGAAGTCAGAAAAGACTATTCCCCAGATTTAAGATTTAATGTCTGCACAGCTAGATTTTGGACTTGATTAGGGGCCTGTTAGTCCTTTCTCTTCAACTATTTCTCCCTGTTGGAATGGAAATGTCTATCTTATGCCTGTATTCAATGTTGGAAGCACATAACTTGTTTTTATTTCACATACTCACAGATAAGACTTGGAATTTTGGATTTTGAGTTGGTGCTGGAACAAGTTAAGACTTTGGGGATATGGAGATGGAATGAATGTATTTGTATGTGAGAAGAACATGAGTTTTGGGAGGTCAGGGATGGAATGCTATAGTTGAATATTTGTCCTCTCCAAAACTCAGGCTGAAATTTAATTCTCAGTGTGGTTGTGTTGAGAGGTCGAGCCTTTCAGATGTGATTGGGTCGTGAGGACTCTGCCCTTATGAATGAGTTCATCCATCCATGGATTAATGGATTATTGGATTATCACAGAAATGGAATTGGTGACTTTATATGAAGAGGGAAAGAGACCTGAGTTAGCACACTCAGTATCTTCACCCTGTGATACCCTGGGCTGCTTTGGGACTACTGCAGAGAATTCTCACCAGCAAGAAGGCCTCACCAGATGTGGCCTTTCAACCTTGGATTTCTCAGCCCCAAGACTGTAACAAATAAACTTTGTTTCTTTATAAATTTCCCAGTTGCAGGCATTCTGTTATAAGAAACAGAAAATGACCTAAGACAGGCAGCCATTAGACGCTTGAAAAATATTTAAGTGTAAAACTGATAGTTAAAAAAAAAAGTAGGATTAGATTGCAAAACAATACAAATGTAGATTTTTTGACATGTAAAAATGACACAAAAAACTTAGGAGAAAAAGGATGTAAAGAAGTTAGGAGATAGAGTATGTTGGTGTGGTCTCTTTTCTAACAGCTGAGAAGGCAAGTGGTAGATTCATAAACATATTTTAATGTACTCAAGAGAATGAATTGTTGAGAAATGGGTTAGAGGAATAGAAAAAACATTAAGAAGAAGAAGAATGTTAATTTATGAGTGCTTATATTAAGTAAATAATAGGTTAAAGAAATAGAGAACTGCATTTGTATTAGGTAACCTCTTTGTGATTTATCTTATAAAGATGATATTAAAAGTACACAATAAATACAAATATTCCTATATATTACAGGGTCCACATGCACAAACACACACAGACACCAACACACACAGCAATGCAATTTAAATACATGCCAAGACTTGTAAGTTAAAACTGTAAAAATAGAAATTATAACCTAAAATACTCTGACAGAACTAATATGAAATGTATCAGTCATGCCATAAATATAAACTGACTAGAGGCATATGTTTAAAGATAAGATTTATAAAATAGCATGCAAAGTAAACCCAAATCTAGGCCATAAATCTAGAATAAAGAGACACAGATAAGAAGACAATGACTTAGAAAGTTTAAAAATAAAAGGAGAAACAAAGGTATATTAGGCCAATGCAAGCAAAAGAAATGCAATTCGCATTGTTATCCCAGAATTTTTATAACAGTGTTCCAGATAACATAACATAAACGTTCATAAAGCAAATATTAAAGAACAGACTTTAAAAATGCAGAGAAACTCACTATTAATAGGAGACTTTAATTTTCTCAGTTCATGAAAGATTATATAACTAAGAATGTAAAATATAAGCAAAATTAGAACTGACTGATACATAACTAATTCTGAAAATGATAAAAATGGAAAATATATCCTTATTTCAGGTGTCCATGGGACATTCATAAACATTAACCATACATTAGTTGGCAACAAATTCTGAGTTTTTAAATGCCAAAGAGTAAACATAGCAAAACATCTGTGATCAAAATACCAAATTAAATTTGCAAATTAATAACAAAATCAGAAACAAAATGATCCTTCTACAGATAACATTCTAACACTCTTTATAAACTACTCTTAATCAAGAAAATACAAATATAAATAGTAGAACTTAAGAAAAAATTAATAGATTAAAATGCTATTACTCAGAACCAATTAGATCTAGTAAAATTAATGCCACAAAGAAAATTTATAGTTTTCAATTATTATATTAATTTAAAATGTAAAAGAAACAAATAAGTGAAAACTTTCCAAAAAAAAAAAGGTTAGAATAAAAGTAATTGAAGACCTAAAGGTAATATGAAGAAATAATCAATAAATATAAAAGAGAAATTAGTAAGAAAAAAGAATAGAATTATAAATAGATACAAATGCTTTTTGGAATAAAAGTAACAATGTAAAAAATTGAACCTATTTAACCTATTTAAGAAAAATGTAACATCAAAATATAAAAAAAATGAAGAAAAATCTTCTAGTTAAATAAAAGAATGAAAATTTTAAATTGCATACCACTAGCAAATAAGCTTAAAAACATAGATAAGAATAGGTAAGTATTAAGGAAAATAGATTTTACCAAAATTGACTGGTGAAGAGATAAAAATCTATAAAGATCATGTTTCACAAGGGAAATACAGGGTGCTATGTAAGAACTACTCTTGAAAGAAATAACACCATACCCAGCTCTTTTACAAGGAAATTTTACCAAACATTTGAAGAGTGAATATTTCCATTGCTATTTAAATTATTTCAGAACATGGGGGAAAAATAAGGAAGGAAAATGGCCAAACTCATGCATGAAGCAAGTATAATATGGAGCTCAACATTTAATATAAAAAAAGAAATTTAACTTATCACTATTAATAAAAATTATAAAATAAACACAAGTGGAAAATCTTGTGAAACTTATAAACACATGACTAAGTGAAAATTACTCCAGGAATACTAGTGTATATTAATGTTTGGAAATCTATTAATAAAGCAGTGAAATGGCAAGGGATAAAATGCAATGATACACTCCTTAAGTAAAAATGAATGGATGTTTGTTAGTATGACAAAATATATGTGTTTCAAACACAAAACTAAGAACATGCTTAATGAAGAAATTCTTGACGAAATCTTTCAAAAGTCAGGAACAAGAAATAGACACAATGAACACTAATAACAAACACCAGACAACAGGTATATAAGACAAAACCACAAAGATGTATAAAAATTGAAAAGGAAGAGTTAGCATCTTAACAACAAATTCATATATATAATATTAGATTATATATACACACATATATACATATATACACATATATACATATATACACATATATATACATATATATTTAGAAGGTTGGGCAATTTTATTGCTCAAAGAATCTGACAAAGGAATCTGAATATATGATGAATGTATGGGGCAACTTCACTGAAAAGGGTGGGGGAATAAGATGCTGACCTAAGGAGCTTAGGAAATGAGTCAAATCTATAAGTCTAAAGACAAAAAGAATTGTACACAAGCACTGTGCTATAGTTGACAAATTTATTTCCCACAGGAAACATAACTCTCCATTCCTTAAACTCAGCGTGTTCATAGTGCCTTTCTTCCAAAAATTACAATATAAAAAGGGAATAAAAGGTTAGCTTGATAGGAGATAAAACTAAAAAGAGAAAAACTAGCTCAAAATCATTGACCAAGGTTAAGAATAAGAGTGATTAGTTACATTTCTTTTTTATTATTATACTTTTTAAGATCTGGGGTACATGTTCAGAACGTGCAGGTTTGATACATAGGTATACACGTACCATGGTGGTTTGCTGCACCCATCAACCCATCATCTACCTTAGGTATTTCTCCTAATGCTATCCCTTCCCTAGCCCCCAACCCCCAACAGGCCCCAGTGTGTGATGTTCCCCTTCCTGTGTCCATGTGTTCTCATTGTACAACTCCCACTGATGAGCAATAATATGCTGTGTTTGGTTTTCTGTTCCTGTGTTAATTTGCTGAGAATGATAATTTCCAGCTTCATCCATGTCCTGGCAAAAGACATGAACTTGTCCTTTTTTATGGCTGCATGGTATTCCATGTGTATATGTGCCATATTTTCTTTATCCAGTCTATCATTGATGGGCATTTGGGTTGGTTCCAAGTCTTTGCTATTGTGAATTGTGCTGCAATAAACAGATATGTGCATGTTTCTTTATAGTAGAATGATTTATAATCCTTTGGGTATATACCCAGTAATGGCATTGCTGGGTCAAATGGTATTTCTGGTTATAGATCCTTGAGGAATCGCCACATTATCTTCTACAATGGTTGTACTAATTTACACTCCCACCAACAGTGTAAAAGCGCTTCTATTTCTCCATATCCTCTCCAGCATCTGTTGTTTCCTGACTTTTTAATGAACATCCTTCTAACTGGCATGAGAAATATATCTCATTGTGATTTTGATTTGCATTTCTCTAATGGCCAATGATGGTGAGCTTTTATTCATGTTTTTTGGCTGCATAAGTGTCTTCTTTTGAGAAGTGTCTGTTCACATCCTTCACCCACTTATTGACGGGGTTGTTTGTTTTTTTTCTTGTAAATTTGTTTAAGTTCCGTGTAGATTCTCGATATCAGCCCTTTGTCATATGGATAGATGTTGCAAAATTTTTCTCCAGTTCTATAGGTTGGCTGTTCACTCTGATGATAATTTCTTTTGCTGTGCAGAAGCTCTTTAGTTTAATTAGATTCCATTTGTCAATGTTGGCTTTTGTTGCCATTGCTTTTGGTGTTTTAGTCATGAAGTCTTTGCCCATGCCTATGTCCTGAATGGTATTGCCTAGGTTTTCTTCTAGGTTTTTTATGGTTTTAGGTCTTATGTTTAAGTCTTTAATCTATCTTGAGTTAATTTTTGTATCAGGTGTAAGGTAGGGGTCCAGTTTCATTTTTCTGCATATGGCTAGTCAGTTTTTCCACACCATTTATTAAATAGGGAATCCTTTCCCCATTGCTTGTTTTTGGCAGGTTTGTCGAAGATCAGATGGTTGTAGATGTGTGGAATTATTCCTGAGGCCTCTGTTCTATTTCATTGGTCCATATATCTGTTTTGTAATAGTACCATGCTGTATTGGTTACTGTAGCCTTGTAGTATAATTTGAAGTTAGGTAGCGTGATGCCTTCGTCTTTGTTCTTTTTGCTTATGATTGTCTTGGCTATACGGGCTTATTTTTGGTTCCATATGAAATTTAAAGTAGTTTTTTTCTAATTCTGTGAAGAAAGTCCATGGTGACTGGATGAGGATAGCATTGAAAGTATACTTTGGGCAGTATAGCCATTTTCACAATATTGATTCTTCCTATCTATTAGCATGGAATGTTTTTCCATTTGTTTGTGTCCTCTCTTATTTCCTTGAGCAGTGGTTTGGAGTTCTCCTGGAAGAGGTCCTTCACATCCCTTGTAGGTTGTATTCCTAGGTATTTCATTCTCTTTGTAGCAATTATGAAAGGGAGTTCACTCATTATTTTGCTCTCTGTTTGTCTATTATTGGTGTATAGGAATGCTTGTGATTTTTGTACATCGACTTTGTATCCTGAGGCTTTGCTGATGTTGCTTATCAGCTCAAGGAGATTTGGGGCTGAGAAAATGGGGTTTTCCAAATACACAATTATATAATCTGAAAAACAGACAATTTGACTTCCTCTCTTCTTATTTGAATATGATTTATTTCTTTCCCTTGCCTGATTGCCCTGGACAGAACTTCCACTACTATGTTGAATAAGAGTGGTGAGAGAGGGCATCCTTGTCTTGTGCTGGTTTTCAAAGGGAATGCTTCCAGCTTTTGCCCATTCAATATGATATTGGCTGTGGGTTTGTCATAAATAGCTCTTATTATTTTGAGATACATTCCATCAATACCTAGTTTATTGAGAGTTTTTAGCATGAAATGGTGTAGAATTTTATCGAAGGCCTTTTCTGCATCTACTGAGATAATCATATGGTTTTTGTCATTGATCTGTTTATGTCATGGATTACGTTTATTGATTTGTGTATTTTGAACCAGCCTTACATCCCAGAGGTGAAGCTGACTTGATTGTGGTGGATAAACTTTTCGATGTGCTGCTAGATTCGGTTTGCCAATATTTTATTGAGGATTTTTGCATCAATGTTCATTAGGGATATTGGCCTGAAACTTTTTTTTTTTTTGTTATGTCTCTGCCAGGTTTTGGTATTATGATGATGTTGGCCTCATAAAATGAATTAGACGCAACTCCCTCTTTTTGTATTGTTTGGAATAGTTTCGGAAGGAATGGTAAAAGCTCCTTTTTGTACCTGTGGTAGAATTCGGCTGTGAATCCATCTGGTCCTTCTCTTTTTTTTGGTTGGTAGGCTATTAATTAATTCCTCAATCTCAGAACCTTTTGTTGGTCTATTCAAGGATTCAACTTCTTCCTGGTTTAGTCTTAGGAGGATGTATGTGTCTAGGAATTTATCCATTTCTTCTAGATTTTCTAGTTTATTTGCATAGAGGTGTTTATAGTATTCTCTAATGGTAGTTTGTATTTCTGTGAGATCGGTGGTGATATCCCCTTTATCATTTTTTATTGTGTCCATTTGATTCTCCTCTCTCTTCTTTTTTATTAGTCTGGCTAATGGTCTATTTTGTTAATCTTTTCAAAAAACCACCTTCAGGATTCATTAATTTTTTTTTGCAGGATTTTTTGTGTCTCTATCTCCTTCAGTTCTGCTCTGATCTTAGTTATTTCATGTGTTCTGCTAGCTTTTGAATTTGTTTGCTCTTGCTTCTCTAGTTCTTTTAATTGTGATGTTAGGGTGTCAATTTTAGATCTTTCCTGCTTTCTCCTGTGGGCATTTAGTGCTTTAAATTTTCCTCTAAACACTGCTTTAGCTGGTCCCAGAGATTCTGCTGTGTTGTGTCTTTGTTCTCATTGGTTTCAAATAACTTCTTTATTTATGCCTTAATTTTGTTATTTACCCAGTCGTCATTTAGGAGCAGGTTGTTCAGTTTCCTTGTAGTTGTGTGGTTTTCAGTGAGTTTCTTAATCCTGAATTCTAATTTGATTGCATTATGGTCTGAGAGACTGTTATGATTTCCATTCTTTTCCATTTGCTGAGGAATATTTTACTTCCAATTATGTGGTCAATTTTAGAATAAATGTGATACGATGCTGAGAAGAATGCATTTTCTGCTGATTTGGGGTGGAGAGTTCTGTAGGTATCTGTTAGGTCTGCTTGGTCTAGAGCTGAGTTCAACTCCTGAATATCCTTGTTAATTTTCTGTCCTGTTGATCTGTCTAATATTGACAGTGGGGTGTTAAAGTCTCCCCCTATTATTGTGTGGGAGTCTAAGTCTCTTTGTAGGTCTCTAAGAACTTGCTTTATGAATCTGGGTGCTCCTATAGTGGGTGCATATATATTTAGGATAGTTAGCTTTTCTTGTTGCATTGATCCCTTTACCATTATGTAATGCCCTTCTTTGTCTTTTTTGATCTTTACTGGTTTAAAGTCTGTTTTATCAGAGACTAGGATTGCAACCCCTGCTTTCTTTTTCTTTCTTTCTTTTTTTTTTCTTTCCACGTGCTTATAACTATTCTTCCATCCCTTTATTTTGAGCCTATGTGTGTCTTTGCACCTGAGATGAGTCTCCTTAACAGAGTACACTGATGGTTCTTTGCTTTTTAGTCAATTTGCCAGTCTGTGTCTTTTAATTGCAGTATCTAGCCCATTTACATTTAAGGTAAATATTGTTATGTTTGAATTTGATCCTGTCATTATGATGCTAGCTGGTTATTTTGCCCATTAGTTGATGCAGTTGCTTCATAGTGTCTATGTTCTTTACAATCTGGTATGGTATGTTTTCACAGTGGTTGGTACCAATTGTTCCTTTCCATGTTTAGTGCTTCCTTCAGGAGCTCTTGTAAGGCAGGCCCAGTAGTGGCAAAATCTCTTAGCATTTGCTTGTCTGTAAAGGATTTTTTTTTCTCCTTCGCTTCTGAAGCTTAATTTGGCTGGGTATGAAATTCTGGGTTGAAAGTGCTTTTTTTTAAGGATGTTGAATATTGACTCCCATTATCTTCTGGCTTGTAGGGTTTCTGCAGAGAGATTCACTGTTAGTCTGATGGGCTTCCCTTTGTGGGTAACCTGACCTTTCTCTCTGGCTGCCCTTAACATTTTTTTTTCTTCATGTCAACCTTCGTGAATCTGATGATTATGTGTCTTGGGTTGCTCTTCTCGAGAAGTATCTTTGTGGTGTTCTCTGTGTTTCCTGAATTTGAATGTTGGCCTGTCTTGCTAGGTTGGGGAAGTTCTCCTGGTTCTCCTGGATAATATCCTGAAGTGTGCTTTCCAACTGGGTTCCATTCTCCCCACCACTTTCAGGTACACCAGACAAATGTAGGTTTGGTCTTTTCACATAGTCCTTTATTTCTTGGAGGCTTTGTTCATTCCTTTTCATTCTTTTTTCTCTAATCTTATCTTTATATTTTCTTTCATTAAGTTGATCTTCAATCTCTGATGTCATGTCTTTCACTTGATTGATTCGGCTATTGATACTTGTGTATGCTTCACGAAGTTCTCATGCTGTGTTTTCCAGCTCCATCGGGTCATTTATGTTATTCTCTAAACTAGTTATTCTAGTTAGCAAATCATCTAACCTTTTTTATAAGGTTCTTAGCTTCCTTGCATTGGGTTGGAACATGCTCCTTTAACTTGGAGGAGGTAGTTATTACCCACCTTTTGAAACCTACTTCTGTCAATTTGTCAAACTCATTCTCTGGCCTGTTTTGTTTCCTTGCTGGCGAGGAGTCGTGGTCCTCTGGAAGAGAAGAGGCATTCTGGTTTTAGGAATTTTCACTCCTTTTGCACTGGTTTTTACTCATCTTCGTGGATTTATCTACCTTTTCCTTGATGTTGGTGACCTATGGATGGAGTTTTTGTGTGGATGTCTTTTTTGTTGATGTTGATGCAATTCCTTTTTGCTTGCTAGTTTTCCTTCTAACAGGCAGGACCCTCTGCTGCAGGTCTGCTGGAGTTTGCTGGAGGTCTACCCCAGACCCTGTTTGCCTGGGTATCACCAGCAGAGGCTGCAGAACAGCAAAGATTGCTTCCTGCTTCTTCTTCCTCTGGAAGCTTTTTCCCAGGGGAGCACCTGCTAGATTCCAGCTGAAGGTTTCCTTTATGAGGTGTCTGTCGACCTCTGCTGGGAGTTGTCTCCCAGTCAGGCGGCACAGGGGGTCAGCGACCTACTCGAGGAGGCAGTCTGTCCCTTAGCAGAGCTTGAGTGCTGTGCTTGGAGATCTGCTGCTCTCTTCAGATCCAGCAGGCAGGAACGTTTAAGTCTGCTGAACCTGCCCCCACAGCTGCCCCGTCCCGCAGGTGCTCTGTCCCAGGGAGATGAGAGTTTTATCTATAAGTCCCTGACTGGGGCTGCTGCCTTTCTTTCAGAGACAGCCTGCCTAGAGAGGAGGAGTCTAGAGTGGTAGTCAGGCTACCCCTACTTTACAGAGCTGTGCTGGGCTCTGCCTTGTTTGAACTTCCTGGTGGCTTTATTTACACTGTGAGGGTAAAACCACCTACTCAAGCCTCAGTAATGACTGACGCCCCTCCCCCCACCAAGCTCTAGTGTCCCTGGTCAACTTCAGACTGCTGTGCTGGTAGCGAGAATTTTAAGCCAGTGGATTTTTGCTTGCTGGGCTCCATGGGGTGGGAGCTAGCCCACTTATATCTCTAACTTCAGCCCTCTTTCCAGGGTAGTGAATGGTTCTGTCTCACTGGTGTTCCAGGCACAATTGGGGTATGAAAACAAACAAACAAACAAACAAAAAAACTCTTGCAGCTAGCTTGGTGTCTGCCCAAAGGGCCGTCCAGTTTTGTGCTTGAAACCCAGTGCTCTGGTGGTGTAGGCACCCAAGGGAATCTCTTGGGTTGCAAAGACTATGGAAATTCATGGTACAGCTCCTCAAGTCTTCCCTTGGCTAGGTGAAGGAGTTCCCTGACCCTTTGCACTTCCTGGGTGAGGTGATGCCCCACCCTGCTCTGGCTCATCCTCCGTAGGCTGCACCCGCTGTCTAACCAGTCCCAGTGAGATGAGTTGGGTACCTCAGTTGGGATTGCAGAAATCACGCACCTTCTGTGTTGATCTTGCTGGGAGTCGCAGACCAGAGCTGTTCCTATCCAGCCATCTAGCCAGCTGGAAGTGATTAATTACATTTCTAATAGATATTTTTGATATGATGTGATGAGAATTTTTCTTTACCTCTGTGATGTTCTTCCAGAAACATATAACAGTATGACAAATCAAATATATTTTGAAAAACCAATGCTTCATATATATAGAATTTTCCAATGAAATTCACCTTAAGAACATCATTAAGGTTGAATATTTCATGAGGGAAAATGTGTTATTTCAAGATAGTCTTACTAATCTTCTATGAAATAAATAGATATCTTATAAATTAATTTTGGTATAACTTTTATTGGTTTAGAGTGAGTTCTCACCCATCCTCCCTTCCATGGAATCACTTGCTAGTGCTAAACAAATAATATTTTATGGTTAAAGAAAATTTTCACATTTCGTAAAGGATAGTGAATGCAAAATAATGAGTTTAGTCTTTTGGTCAAAAAACTACTAATTTTAAAATATGAATTTTAAAGGTAAGTTTTTACTTAAAACTTCTCAGATGATCTAATTGTATGAATTAAGCAAGTCACTTTTATTTCAACCTTTTTCAGTGGGTTGAGGCAAAGATCAGATGATATTATGTGTGTAAGAGCACTTTGTAAATTTTAAGGCAGCAGAAAATTATAAGTTACTATTATGAAGCGGTCATTTGCTAAATTGTATGCTAGGATTCTCAAAAGAATAAATAGACTTTCTTCAAAAAAGTCACCTTTTGTTTGTTAGAAGAGGAATTGATAAAACCTTTAACCTTGTTTTTGTTTTCATCAGCTGCTGTCATACCTGAGAAGTAGTCATGTTAAGAGGATGACAACGTACTTTGGGGGACTAACGATTGTTCAGGGCAAGACTACGGACAAAGAAAATAAAAATTTAAAAGGCAGAGAGAATGAAAGAAGGTATATGGTGAGAAGAATATATATTTTACCTTCAGAGCCACAGAAATAGCTTATTTGTATAGACTTTTGGTTAAGAATGTTTTTTAAAATCATTTAAATAATTGCTTATTAGAGTTGTAATCATATTAACTTTCCAAAATTTGGAAGAATAATGTAAAAAATAATAAATTTTAAGCTTGTTATAAGATACATGAAATGCCATGAATAATGACAATGTATAGTAATAGATTATGCTTGTATTGTAACGAGTTGAATTAGCTATTTCTTCTGGTAGCACAGTCTTCCAAGATTGTGACATGACAGTTCAAATCAGCATGGTATCTGAGCTTCTTATTCTACAGTTTCTTTTCCACTTAATGTATTGACCCAACTCTATGATTGCTGATATATCACTCACTCACTCACTCACATTTTTATATGCTAAGATCGATGTTTGTTTCTACATTCAGGATTCAGCTTGTTTGAATTTGTTTCTTATTCTTAATCACTGACTGTCTTCTTAGGAGTTAGTTATTACAAAACATGAATAAATAGAGTCTAACTCTGTGAGTTTTTCTCAGAAAAGGAAAGACTTTTACAGGTTTTGAAATTACAATGATAAATTTTTGTGTACAGACATGTTGTTATCACACCACAGGCAAAAGAGAACAAGAGTTGACAAATCAGTAGTTCCTTCAGTTGTTTCACAGTTTTTCCATCGAGCTTTTTATTTAAACCAAATTGATCGTTGCATACTTTTCATCAACTCAACTAGGCAAGTTCATAGTAAATAGAGAGAAGCAAAGAAATATTGAAAATCAAAGGATTTTTGCGTGTCTGCCCTAACCTTGGGCTATGCCACTCTTAATAGCAACAGATGGTGTCATTCCTTCTGAAGTCCTGTTAACTGATGCTATAAATGACTAAAAACTGAGGTTTTAGTGAAAGTGCTGACAAAGACTCTACTGGATCATTTCACAATATGGCATTAACTTTCATTACTGGTAACTGTGAAGGCAGTGTATTTTAGCTGCGTTATAATTACATTGCATTGCCTATAATTCAATATCCAAAAACATTTTAGCCATTCATGGGAAAAAAGAGAAAGTTAACATTGAAAAAATTACCAAAGATTATCATACAGCAAAATGTATGGTCAATGATAACATTTTTTTCTTGTCTACAATAAAATTTGAAATCTTTAAATTTCAAAATAAAGAAAAACTCAACTGACCTGGCAAAACTTTTCAGCAGCCATTTGCTTAGTCTTGGTAGATTCTGGTTTGAAAGTTAATTAGCGCCAAATAAGACAGCTGGTACTGATTCAGTAGAGACTGTATACTCCTTCCTCCTGCATATTCCCGCCTCCTCTTCCCCCTCCCTCCATTGAGAGATTTTCCTAAACACAGCAATTTGCCCCATTCATTGACAGCTTTCAGATGTCACTGATATTAATGAACATCCAGTGCCTTACTCGTAATTATAGTATGTTAAATTAATAAAGATTTAATGCATGTAATGATATAAACATAGCTACAGATATAGATTATAATAATAAGGAAACTAATTTCCAGAGATAAAAATTCTCTCTATAATACTGTATCCTAATACTAGAGAATAAGTTAATAATGAAGTATTCTTAGAACTCAACTTTTCTTATTTCTAGTTAAGCATTTTTTCAACTGTACTTTATTTCTATTGCAAGGGTGGTTATAGTTCTAAGTGTGGTGATTGTTAGTATTGTAATGGAAAAACAACATTTGGATTTGGCAAACTCTTAATACATATTATCTCATTAATATATCTCTGTGGATTTAATGATAAGCTGCTGTCACTGAAATCCCAATGATGATGGTTAAGAACCTGAAGGAATAAAGAAACTAATAAATACACATTATGTGAGAGACATTGTGCACAAACTTTTATAGAAGTTTATTTCATTTCCATCATAGTTCTCAATTTAAGTTTTTATATTAGGATTTTTATGCAAACAGGAAATAAGGTTCAGAGAAGAAAAATAACTTCTCCAAGATGTATAACAAGTAGTGATGAAATTGAATTTGAATCCACCTTATTGTTAACTTTCCATCTGAGCAAGCAAATAATGTGTCCAAAGTTAAGCAGTAGCATTAGAATGCAGTTTCAAATGCAAGATATCACATTCAATATCACTTGCATTTTCCATAAGACTGCACTTTGGACTTTTAACAGAGGTTCCTCAGCATTTTTTTTTTTATGAGAATAAACTATTTTTCAATTTTAAAACCTTGAAATTCTAAGTAAGGTCTACTTCTTGCCAATATGAATATTTTCTATAACTCAGAAAGGGGAATTTGTCAGCATCAGTAAGTTTGAAAGCCTGTCCAATGTAACACTCAGGTCTCCTTTGAAGATTCATATTATTTGATTAATAACTTTATTATATGTATTCTTGTGTACATTAGATGACATACATGTATAGTTTAACTATCTAATCTATCGATCAGTCATCTATCAAATAACTGTATTTGATTATCTATATTGTCAATTTAACTCGATAGGGTTGACCTGAGATAAAAATGTAAATCTAGGCACATTTCTTCTATCTTCACTAAATTAAATGCTGTGAAAACATATTCATTTATAATCTTCTGTAGCATGTGATTAGTTCCAAAGAATTAATGATCTAGTTGGTCATATATAAAATATTGTAATTTTTCCATAGAAGTAGTGTGTGCATTGAATTTTCTAAGCATGCAACTCAAACTATATTCTCCTTGGTAGAAAAAAACAGTAAGTTTTTAGAAAGAAATTGGAGGATATCCTAGGGTCTCAGCCACAGGAGATAAGGGGCTATTGTGTTTTGGTGAAAGAAAAGTAAAAATAATAATATTATACTAACAATACAATGAAGAAACTGTTATCAAGAAATGGAATTTAAGCATGACCATAGAAAATTCTATGAAGGTATTGCTCCAAGGTGCATCTACAGAGAGGTATAAGATAAAGGCAGCCCAAGTTTAAAAATATATGTGGTTTTGTAATTCAAGAGGGATAAAATAAAATAAAAAATCCTGCATTATGATTCAAAAAATCAAGTTCATAAGTACAAAATTGACCTAGCAGACATTAAAAATAACTTCACATGAAAATGTTGAGAACACACTAATGAATAATGACCTCAAGGAGTTAAAAGCTTACTGGAAGAGATGGCCCGAACATAATACGCAATAAATTAGTGAACATGTAAAAAGTGTTTTGAGGCAGGAAAATACACAAGTCAAGAGTATCACTTGTGTATTAGTTTTCACAGTGAGAGCTACATGAGATTGGGTAATTTATGAAGAAAATAGGTTTAATTGAATCACAATTCAACATGGCTGGGGAGGCCTCAAGAAACTTACAATCATGGCCCAAGGCAAAGAGGAAGCAAGGCACATCTTACTGTGGCAGAGCAGGAGAGAGAGGGGAGTGGGGAACCACCACACACTTTTAAACCATCAGACCTCGTGAGAACTCACTCACTATCGTGGAAAGAGCATGCAGGAAACCAACCCATGGTTCAATCACCTCCCACCAGGTCCCTCCCTAATATGTGGGGATTACAATTTGATATGAGAATTGGATGGGGACACAGAGCCAAATCTCATCAACTTGAAAGATTATTTTAAGGTCATTGCTGATAATAATCCAGTTAACCTTTCTGAGAGATTACAATATGCCAGCTGCTATGCTGCGGTAATTTGAAACATTATCTTACATCATTTGAATAATCCAATGAAGCAGATTATTGAATTCCCAGATTGTAGTTCAAGATTCTTGGAGAGTTGAATTACTTTGTTCAGAGATATAAGAGATAGAGCTAAGACGAGACTCCAGGGCTGTCTAATGTGAGAAATGCTATTTTCGTGAAAGAAACTCAACTGCTGTCTTTGCCACACAATTACTGCAAGGTGCCTGTTAATCCACGCTGCCCACACATTGAGCTGTTGATATTTATTTAATGTTTGATACAATACAAAGAGTGAATTAGCTGTGGCTGATAAAATGCACATCACTTTAAAATATACCTGAATTTATATTAGATGTATTATTATTATGAATCAAGGATATTAAAAGTAAAGTTATATTAAGAAAGTTCTCCACTAGTCATATTTTGCTTTTTGTTGTCTAATATACATTTCCCCGCTGGACCTTGGTGTTCTTTTTGACAGTAGCCTCTCAATGACTCTCAGTATATATGGTTTGGTGAAGCTGACACATTCATGCCTTCTGCCGTGTATGATCCAGACCTAACAAATGAGTATATTTTATCTCTTAGGTCATAGCAATTGTTTGAGAACTATTACTCAATTTGTTCCAATAAGACTCAATTGGAGACTTTAAGAAAAAAGAAACTCACTTTTCTCTTTAGTGACTAATCTGCGGGGCATAAATTTATAGATTTTGGTATGGGTGGACAGATGAAGAAAGTCCACCTAAGAACAATTTGATATTTGTGTCAATTTAGGAAAAAAAAAAAAAAACAGAAAACAATGACAATAGCAAGACTAAACATAGCGTGTCCCATGGAATGTATGTGATACACTTATATTAAACATTCTTTATTGTCTCTCTGAAATTTAAATTTAAGTAGATATTATTTGATCTGACGACCCTAAATGCAAGGAAAGCAGAGATGAGACTGGAGGAAAGAGAGTCCAATGACATCATCTGAATTTATAATCTAATGTCACCAAAAGTCAGTTGACCCTTTAACCTTTAAGTTATATGATACAAAAGATCATTTATGTCACTGGTAACAGAAGAAACACTACCTAAGAGGATGTTCTAAAAATAGGAAGAAAAATAATTCGTATGCTTAAAACTCTTTGAACCAGTAATATAAATAGAAGACATCAAATCACATTTTAGTATGTTTGTGAGAATACTGCAAAAGAGAAAATGGACTTACACAACATTTTGGAGTTTGCAAAAGGGCCATTTGAGATCTAATTCTAAAATTATTTCATGTTTGATACATCCAGAATGCAAAGGTCAAGGTTATTTTTTATGAGAACGTATTAAGCAGCCAAAGGAGAAGAGACTGTATTCCTCTGTAAAGCGAAAAAGAATCCAAACATAAAATGCATGGAGTATTTTATATCAATATGTGAAAAAAGCACAAAGTAGTAATGCCAACAACAAACATTCAGATAGAAAAATAATGGAAGAAAATACACTGGATAGGTAATGATGAAGCCTTTTCCAATTATCCTACCCTCAATAATTTCTGCCTCCTATATATTTTTATCTAACTTATCATCTATACCGTTCTTTATCTCCCATTACTGCTTCTCATGCAATGATGTCTCTCATATTATAAAACACATTTATTCTTTATTATGAGATTATAATTTCTGTAAGAACAGTGTCAAGAGGAAATATCTTGGGTGATGAAAATGCTTACTATCTTGATAGCAGTGATGGTTTCAAGGTTGTGCTCTTATGTTAAAATTGATTAAATCATACAGTTTCAATGTGTGCCGTTTATTGTACTTTAATTATACCTGAAAATATTTTTTAAAGCATATGGACTTGGTTGAAAGTTACCTGAAGATTCTAATACGAGGCTAAAAATTAGGGAAGAGAGGAATAAATGTGGGCCAAAATGGGTTAGAGAAAGAACTCAGCTTTAGAGGAGGCTTTCTTACAAAAGATGATCGATAGTTACAAACGTAAGGTTCAATATATTGTGTGCTCCAAAATTAATGGACCCACATCAGGAACTTAGTGTCAGAAACATTCAGGCAGTAGTCAGTCTTGTTTGTTTCTAGAGATCCATTTTGGAGTTGATTCACGGATTGGTATATGGTAAAGATAAAGCACTTGGCTCCAATCCCTGGAAATTCCTGAGATTTAGAGCTAGAGGAAGATGGCAAAAACAAGGAGACTGGGAAGTAGTTCCTGAGCTAAGGTAAAAGATCATAGAGTTTTGAAATCCATAAGAAAAAAAAAGGTATGTATTTTGTGGAATAGAAAGGGAACTATCAAGTGCTATTGACAGATCAATTAAAACAAGGACAGAGTTGGTACTATATCCTGATATAAGACAATGAGTTTCATGACAGGCCTCATCTGCTGGTGAGGATAAGATTATGTAATATACTGCCAGGTTTGACTGAGGATGACTCAGTGGTTGGAAGAAGCTTGCACCTAAAACCTCAGGTTGAAAAGAGGTGGGACAGGAAAAAGGTAAGACACAGAGCAATTTAGTATGTTTCTATGCCCCTAAACTCCTGGCATAGTGTTACTGGCAAGTCAGGCACCTAATAGATGTATGTCAATTGATTGCCACATCAATAGACTCAAGGAATTTGCATATGATAACAGGGTTAAATATTTCATATGACTCATCTGGAAAAATGAAAGATTAAAGATATGATTAAAGTCTACGAGATGTTGAAGGATCTGAATTGAGTGAATGCAAATGTCCTTATTAAGTGCTTGATTATTAATATGATGAGGCTCACTTTAAACTTGAAAGAGACAATTGTGAATAAATAAAGGTAATAACACTAATTTTTTTTAAAAAGGTTAAGAAACGTTTGGGCCTATAACGGAAGAATGAGCTTGAGTGAAAAATTTAATGTAATTCAATTACATAAACATTTGGGGGCAATCCCAAGCTCATATGGGGTTGACATTATACAACAAAACTATGTGCTCCTATAAAATTCTTCAATTTTTTCCCTTAAGATCTCCATGATGAAATTCAGCTTATTTTTATCTTGTTTTTTATTAAAAATACTTAACTTGGCCAGGCGCGTTGGCTCACGCCTGTAATCCCAGCACTTTGGGAAGCCAAGGCGAGTGGATCACGAGGTCAGGAGATCGAGACCATCCTGGCTAATACGGTGAAACCTCATCTCTGCTAAAAATACAAAACAAAAATTAGCCAGGCGTGGTGTCAGGCGCCTGCAGTCCCAGCTACTCGACAGGCTGAGGTAGGAGAATGGCGTGAACCCGGCAGGCGGAGCCTGCAGTGAGCCGGGATCACGCCACTGCACTCCAGCCTGGGTAACAGAGTGAGACTCAGTCTCAAAAAAAAACAAAACAAAACAAAAAAACTTGTACATAGTATTTCACTGAGTTACTTTGAGCATTTTCCTTAAGAAGTGATTCAATTACATATAAAATAACTTATTGACAATGACATTAACTAGTATTTCATATTTTTACTTATTATTTTATTTGATTAAAAGTAATTACTATATATTTTCCGCTTTGATTGCCGACAATAGTGAATTCGGGTTCCAAAATAGCTACAATAGTGATTTGTGTATAAATTATATATAGATAATTTAGCACATATGCCTGTTTGCTTTTGTGCTATTTAATGTAAAACTTACTAATAGTTGAATAGTTATGTCATGTTTCCATAAACAGTAACTCTTCGTTTTTATTTTTTATTTTACTTTAAGTTCTGGGGTACATGTGCAGAACGTGCAGGTTTGTTACATAGGTATACATGTGCCATGGTGGTTTGCTGCAACCATCAACCCGTCACATGTAGGTTTAATTCCCGCAAGCATTATGCATCTGTCCTAATGCTCTCCCTCCCCTTTCCTCCCACCCCCGTGACAGGCCCTGATGTGTAATGTTCCCCTCCCTGTCTCCATGCGTTCTCATTTAAAAAATAACTCTTGATTAAAAGTATTGGACATCTAAATGGTTTTATCCAAATTCGCTTTACAGGAATCCAAGTACTTTTATTAAAAATATTATTAAAATGCAAAAACATTCAATTGACTTAAAATTCTATTTTTTTTTCTAGGACTGTCATTCTGTGCCAATATGTGTGAATGCCTTCTATTCTCTAAAAACTATCTACAAAAATAAATTACTGCAAAGGGGGTTCATTGTCAGTATTTTACTTGACCTGACAGGACAGCCAATGTCCTCCACTTTCTAGTGTCAATGCGCCAGCATCCCCTAGTGGGCATTGTTAAAAATAAAACTTAATTCTACTGATAAGAAAGGTTAGGGATGTTTATTAATGTATTAGGTTTATTTCATTGGAATTCATTTGCATAATTAAAATAGTTTTGCATTTATGAGTGCATATTGTCAATAAAACATTATGTAACTGCAAATACTCTGGTTGGGATGGTACCAGCTATCATCTATTGCCCTGAAATATTTGTGTATTTAAAAAGTTTACATACACAGTATTTTTGGATTTATATGTGTGTGTACAAAGTAATTTAAGCTATTCATCATTTATATTTGTTTGAATATTCATAATTTATATTTGCGTGTTTGACAAACATTTTTTATTGAGGTTTGTGTTATGTGTAGTTACAATTACAGACAAAGGTTTGACTCTTAATTGGAATAATTGTGGCATTAAAAACAAGCATGGATTTCTATGTGAGACTGATTTTATTCAAATCTAATTCCCCTGGTGATTAGCCTTGTGACCAAGAGAAATTTTTTTACCCCTTTGAAATCTTATTTTCTTCATTAATAAAACAAGGGTAAAAATATACATACTGACTACAAAGTAGAAATGGTCCAGTGTCTCCCAAAACTTTTAGGAAAGGTTTTTGAGAATCTGGTGATATCTGTGATTTATAACACATATGTTTAAAATGCGTAAACATGTACACAATTTTAATATTAAACTTTAAGAACAATGTAAAAAAGCTAAAGAATTCTTTTTTTCTTTCTTTCTTTTTTTTTTTTTTTTTGTTTTGAGTCAAAGTTTTACTCTTGTTGCCCAGGCTGGACTACAGTGGCGTGATCTTGGCTCACTGCAACCTTCACCTCCCGGGTTCAAGCAATTCTCCTGCCTCAGTCTCCCCAGTAGCTAGGATTACAGGCAGCCACCACCACACCTAGCTAAGTTTTTGTATTTTTAGTAGAGAGGGAGTTGGCCAGGTTGGTCTTGAACTGCTGACTTCATGTATCCACTCTCCTTGACCTCCCAAGTTCTGAGATTACAGGCAAGAGCCATCATGCCAGGCCAAAGCTAAGAAATTCTAAGCATAAAAATGCATTATAGATGGTGCTTGGGGCTGAAATAAACACAAAGTAAACAAGTGGACGTTTATTTTTATAAGAATAAATATTTTTTCTGTGTTATTGAAGAATATCTGATATAGGTTAGCTATTGAGAAGTTTACCATAAATTCTGATTAATTAATGTATAGGCTATACAGGAGCTCTAAAAAAAAGCCAAATCAAGTGCTAGAGCTTATTCATGAAACGGTTTCCAAATTGGGCTTATAAAAATGCTTCTTTGTGAAACCGTTTGTAGATATGAAAGAAAACCCTGTTAGAATTCATTCTTAAGACATGAGATTATCTCTATATGTAGAACTAGTTCTGCATATTTTGTCTGAACTAAGAAGTTATTTAGAAGGTTAAAATAAAATGTTATTATGGAAAGTGAGCAAAAATTTGAGATTATCAGGTAAATTTCTTAGTAGTAAGGTTTAGAGAAACATTTATTGAATGCCTGAAAAAGTGGGAATAGAAGAGGAGTGAGGCACAAAACACTCAACGGGTGCAGTTGACCGAAAAAAATGCTGCAAAGCCAACTTCATCTTTTGCAGTTATGCCCAATGGTATCTGGAAGCTATCTGGAAACATTGTTTTGGTGAGTGCACTTCAGAATTTCTTGGTTTCATGCTTTATAAACACTTTGGTTTATGGTTCACTGAATAAAGCAGATCTTCTTTGACCACAGTGGTCTGTGGTAAAGCCTTTAGCCAAATGGATTCCAATATTCATTCCCATTGGCTATGCTCTTAAGTTACCATATGTTACATGGTATATTTACATATCTATTAATGCTTCTATGTTCTCCTCCCTGCAAGATGAGAACTATCTTTGAATATCAGCAATCTATCCTTCATATGCAACATAGTAGAGATAACCAGGTCAGATTTTTCCAATAAGTTTGCAATAGCTATAAGGAAAATTTCCCCAATATTTTTGTCCGTAAGAACCACCTACGCTTATGTGAAAAATACAGATTTTTTTCCTGTATTTTCTGAGCACAGAATCATACATTTCTTTTAGATGTGTTTGGAAATCTATATTTAAAAGATGCAACCAGATTTATTCTTACGGTTTTAAAAACATCATACATAAATTCATAATCATAAATTGTTTATATTTAAAACAAATGTATAATGAGAATGTGAGCTCAGAGAGTTGAACTTGAACATTAAAAACTGCTAGAAATCATTAAGCAAACAGTGAAATTGTAGTGGTGGTCTCTTTCCAATAACTTTAAGTATAATTTTTCATCCTTTAAATTAGGGTGATGAAACTGACTGTTTTCTCCCCCCAGACTGCTATTGGTTTTAAATAAAAAATGACCAAAAGATAACTTAGTAATTCACCTTTCTTTTATCTTCTTATTTTATTTTAGCCTGATATAATATTTCCTGTGGCCAGAAAAAAAAATACTAAGCTATCAATAGCTCTAAATTTCTTAAATTTAGATATATAGATACCCTGATTTTATGAAAACAAATGAATGATTTGATGTTTATTTATTAACAACTTGGTTTTATTTTGCTATGTAGCAAATTACCATAAATTTAGCAACTTAAGATGACAACATTTTATTATCTCACAGTTCCCTGGGTCAGAATTCCAGCAAATTTTAACTTGGCTCTCTACTTAGGATCTTATAAAGCTGAAATCAAGGTGTTGTGCAGATGTGTACTTATCTGGAGTCTTGACTAGAGAAAGATACGCTTCCCAGCGCAGTCAGGCTATTGGCAGAATTCGTTTCCTTGCAGTAGTAGACTAAGGTCTCTACTGCTTTCCTGGCTGTCAACCAGGGACCACTCTCAGCTTCTGGAGGCCACCCTTAGATCCCTGCCATGTGCCCCACTCCATCTCAGCAATGGATAATCTTCTTCATGTTAGTTTCTTCTTGCTCTTTAAATTTCCAATTCCCATTCTGCTACTAGCCCGAAAAAATTCTGCTTCTAAAGGGCTCATGTGATTAGATCAGTCTCACCCAAATGCTCTCCGTACTGTAAAAAGTCAACCAATTTGGGGCTTTAACTACATCTTCAAAATCCCCTTGCAGCAAGACCTGGAGTCATATTACTGAATAATCTGGGGATTGAAACACTGGAATGCCTTAGAATTCTACCACAGCAGCTCACACATTGTCTACCATAGCAACTCACTCATTGAAGCAGTTTTTTTCAATTTGTAAATGTCTTGGAATATATTACAAAGTTAGCCTGATATGATAGCTGTGTTAATATGACTGCCGTAATGAATACACAATGTATATAAAAATATCACATTGTACATCTTAAATATACTCAATCTTTATTTTTCAAGTAAATATTTTAGAATTTAAAAAAATTAGAAACTCTTTTATTCATTGACAAAAGAATAATTTCGAAGACAATACTTCCACAATTTGTACAGGTCAAAAATGAAGAACATTAGTTCTAAAGAACAGTCAAGAACCACTGTGCCATGTTCGATAAAAACATGTTACTTCTACACAGACGTTCAGAATCTTTTCTGGTCAAGAATCTCTTTGAGAATCTGACAAAAGGTTGTAACCTATTTTCTACTTCTTAAAATACACACATTTCAGTCATTTTTTGAATGCTAATAGATTCTGATCTAAGTGAAAGAGAACAAAAATGAGGTTATTCAATGTCTATATATGCCTCTGATAAACTTATTAGAAAATAATGTTGGTCAACTAATGTTAACATAAGACTTGATTCATTTATCCAGTGCTAGTGCGATGTATATTTCAATCTAGCTCTCCTCGAAATTATTCTTTTGTCAATCAATGAAAGAATTTCTAATTTTTTAAATTCTAAAATATTTACTTGAAAAATAAAGATTGAGTATATTTAAGATGTACAATGTGATGTTTTTATATACATTGTGTATTCATTACTGCAGTCATATTAACACAGCTATCATCACTACCCATGTTGTTCCTTATGTTTTAATTATTAAACATGTAGCTTAATGGGAGTTCCTTAGAACTGGTTCATGTCAGAATTGAAAACTTTTACCTTTTAACCATCATCTCCCCATTTCCTACACCCTGTCCAAACCCTGAACACCATTGTTCTATTCTCTGCTTCTATGAGTTCAACATTTTTTAGATACCACAATATGAATGAGAAAATACAGTGTTTGTCTTTTTGTGCCTGCCTTATTTCATTTAGCTAATGTCCTCTAGTTCATCCGTATAATTGAAAATGACAGGCTTTCCTCATTTTGGCTCAATAATATCCCATTGTATCAATATACCACAATTTCTTTATCCATATATCTGTCAGTGGACATTTAGGTCATTTCTGTATCTTGGCTGTTGTAAATAATGCCGCAATGATCACGGGAACGCAGATATCTCTTCAACATCCTGATTTCATTTCCACTTTGACAAACTAGTTGCATTTTCGTTGAATATATACTCACAAGCGGGATTGCTGAATCATATGGTGGTTCTATTTTAGAATTTTCCTAAAACAAAACAAAACAAAACACAATGAAACAAATACTGAACTGTGTTAGCACGTGGGATAGATTTCTGATGCTACACCCAGCTAAATTTATACTCAAAATTTTTTAAAGGAAGGAAGCAAAAGACTGAATTTAGCCTGGCCAGTTGTTGAAAGAAGTGAATTAAGTCCTCTGTTGTTTGCAAACCAGATTATGTGTCCATTCTGAGACCCTCATCCTGCTCTGTTTCTACTTTGCCACATAATACGTAGCTAAATGTGTCACACCCTCGTGACCAAAGGAATTATGGTGCCTTGGAAAATACCTGAACTAGTCCCAAAAGACAGCTTAATCATCTGACAAAATAACAGTATCTACCTCTCTGTTAGTAAAACTCGGGCTCTAAGTACTGTACTTTTCTTCTTATTATGGAATAAAATATCACATGGAATGAAAAAACAGGGAAATGTACTAGAGAAATGTATTAGGTATCCTCAGTGGATACCCAGTGCCTGCTGCCTCCAAGGTCTGTAAAGAAAGATTTGATTTCTTTCTCATGAGACACAACATTGCAGGTCCAGGATGTGTGTTACTATGTAACAGTGATTATCTTACTTCATGGCTCTGTGGCAAATGCATGCCTGGTTTGTGGAAAGATGAAAATTAAATACAGACATCAGAAGATTGAGAGTGAAAGAGATTTGTTAGTTGTTTTCACTAAAATGCTAAGGAACTCCCATTAAGCTATATGTTTTAATAATTAAAACATTACTTTAACTTGGCTTCAAAACTTAAGCATATCCAGAGAAACTGGAGAGGGTATTAGGAACTAATTACATTAAAGTGTTGAAGATCAATTTCTCATGGTTTGGTAGCTTCATATTATTATTTCTTTAAAAACAGTGAAGGCAAATATTATAGAAACATCAAAGGATGCTTTTCTAGGGCTCCACATTAATCGTCAGTACTAAGCAATTTTGTAATAGAATTTATTGAGTTAGCTCACCTTGGCTTTAGGAATACACATGGTACCTCTTAGGAAGCTTGTGGAAGGAAACTTCTTGTTTCTCTTCTTGACCAGAAAAAAAAAAAAGCCAAAATTACATTTACTTATTAGAAGTAATCAGTTTGGAAGTGTGAAGGACTGGATTTCAAAACAGTACTTTCTAATCTGGATGAAAGATAATATTCATATATGATCAATACAATCTAATAAAATCCATTCAGCATGAGTTTTATATTTTCACTTTTTCTTCTAGAATAATATTAATATTTTTATTAAATCAACCACATAGAAACGCCAAGCTTCAAAAGGAAGTGAATTTCCACCAATTTCTTTGTGCAGTTAGGAAATTTTGGAGGTTCCCCTTGCTTTCCCACACTAGAGGGAGAGGGCGTGAGTGAGACTAGGCTGATCTCCATGCGGAGTGACATATTATCATTCACATTGTGACATCATTTCATGTGCTTTTCAGTGTAATTGGATTTCTTCCATCTTGTAGAATCTACAGTGTAGATCTTGACTCTTGTTTCAGGGATTGATTCTAGTTTGTCACCTATAAGATCAAGGTTGAAGAATATTTTCTTCAGCGAGCTCTATCAGCCATAGCTCTATCTATGGCAACCATACAAATGTTCCTTTCGAGCTTCCAACTGAAGGGACTGTAATGGAGCAAGGGCTCTAGCTGCTTCCTGCTGCATGGAACAAAAATCCATTGCCACACTGACCAAAACCTATACTTCCCGTAGGCTGCTCCATGCAACGGACTGAGCAGTATGGGGATACCAAGATAGGTTTGTTTCTGGAAGCCATAGGACTCCCGAGCTGGCTGATTTTGGTTCAAGAATGCCTTGATGACTTTGCCAAACTGCCTTAGTTTGCAAGCTGTTCAGAATATTTACATCTCCTCTTTTCTGTCTTCGTCAGTTGGATGTAAGACGCACACTCTCGATCAACAACTGTCCTATTATTCCATGACTCTTTTTCCATCTTCTTCCTCAGGAGTTTTCCCTAACAAAATCACTGCATGTTTAATCTAGCCTTGGAGTCCGCTTCTCAAAGAACCTGAACTATCACAGTTTTTGATGTGAAGTTATATAATTATACTATTTATAAGGCAGAGAGAAAATAAAGGAATATTTTTAAATTTTTATATAATTATGGAGTATTTCAGAATTACATATCCGTACAAACAAAAATGAGTCTAACAAAAAAATAAGATTGAGAAAATTTGGGTTCATCTTAACATTCCAGGACCCTATTATGGTGGTAACAGATTTAAAATTATAAGAATGTTTCTTTTCCTACTTGCTGGATTTTATTAAGTCAGATCTGTTCAGCTATCAAAACATACTCTGTGATATCTTTGCAAAATAATTGAATTTATGGTTTATATTTGAATTCACAGGCATGGCATGGATGAGTCAAGCCCTATTGTATCTTCAGTTTATTCCAACTGTGTTATTTGATGTGACTTTTCTGTTTGCTTTTCTCCAGCTCAGCAACCAACCTTAACCAAACTAAAGGCAACAACCTGCTAACATCAAACATGAGAGCACCCCCATCTAATAGGCTCTGTTGACATTACTTTCCTCTTCATATAGAAAACAAGCTCAATATTGCTTTCTCAGAGTTATGTGGAAAATGTATTCTTCCCTGCTAAATATTACGGACAATGATGAGCAAGAAAAGAAGTTTTTAAACATTTTAAAAGCAGAAATCCATTTACGTATACAGTTTTATAACTCTCAACAGTTTTTTTAACATCTTGACTTAAAGCATCAGGAAACTCTTAAACTGGATGTAAAGATAATTTATCTTCTATATATTTTTAATGAACAGTTTGGTGCTTTAAGTTAAATATTTGAATATGCATACACAGACACAAACATATATTTTTGTACATAATACATTGTGTATGACTTTTAATTATGATTTGTTTAAATTACACAAATTTTAGATACACATAATTAAATTTGAAACAAATTTTAGTGGAACCATAAAGTGTGTAAGTTGGTACTAGCATATTATAGTTTTAAAAAATCACTGAGTTATTTATGTATATACATGCACATTTATATGTATAAAATATTCGTTATCCTTGATCACTTATTTTCTTTTAAAGAAATGTACTGTACACGGACATGGACTCAACCTAAATGCACATCAATGATAATCTGGATAAAGAAAATGTGGTACATACATACCATGGAATACTATGCAGCCATGAAAAAGAATGAGATCATGTCCTTTTCAGGAACATGTATTGGTCAGGGGGCCATTATCCTTAGAAAACTAACACAGGAACAGAAAACCAAATACTACATGCTCTCAATTATAAGTGGGAGCTAAATGATGACAACACATGGACACATAGAGGGTAACAACACACCATGGGGCTTTTCAGAGGGTGAAGGGTGGGAGGAAGGAGAGGATAAGGAAAAACAACTAATGGGAAATAGGCTTAAAACCTTGATGATGAAACAATCTCTACAACAAACCCGCATGACACAAGTTTACTTATGCAACAAACCTGCACTTGTAGCCCTGAACTTAAAGTAAAAAGTAAGAGTGTACTTCCAGGGAGGACAAAATTTGCTGAAAAATCAGTTAAAATGGGAAATGGGATGAGGTACAGTAATTCAAACAGAGGTTTTGTCTGTATTTTGCCAAATAAATTTTTTTAGCTGAAATTGGCATAGAATATTTATTATATGCATGTACCAAGCCAAAGTTTGATAGACCTGTAGCTCACTAAATTAATGTGTTTTCATGGTGTTGTGGAAACAGTTTGACTGTATTTTAGTGCTTTGCCAAATGATGTTATCTCTTTTAGGCTAGTTCTCTTCAGTGTCAGTTAGCAGTTAGAAGTACAGACCTCAGAGTGTAACCTTGATTTCCCCATGTGCGTATTTATTTAATTAAGCCACTTTTCTTACATAGTTAATCTTTATTTAAATATACAGTATTACAGAGTGTTACATCTACCGTGTGTCACGTGTGTGTGTGTACATGTGTATGATCTTTATTTGCAAAGATAATGCCACTAACAGTGGTTTTGATTTACTTGCGGATGTGGTTGAGAAAATGTATGCATCATTAACAGTGCTTTCCACACTGAACGTATTACATTTGTGGTTGCAGGAACTGTTTGCAAAACCTGTTGTG
Organism: Macaca nemestrina; assembly: GCF_043159975.1. Classification (NCBI taxonomy): domain Eukaryota; kingdom Metazoa; phylum Chordata; class Mammalia; order Primates; family Cercopithecidae; genus Macaca; species Macaca nemestrina. The sequence goes on along the minus strand of NC_092131.1, from coordinate 21,784,215 downwards.
ATTTGCTCTTGTCTGTTTCTGTTTGGTGTGAAATCTTTATCCAGAAAGAACTAATCTAGATTGCAGCAAAGCCTACCTCGAATAGGGGATTCTGCTCTGTTAGAACGTAGGATATGTCAGCTGCACTGATCCAGAGAGAAGCCTGGTCCTTTTTTCCCCATCATTATTGATCTTTTTAATTTTTAATTTTTGTGGCTACATAGTAGGTGTATTATTTATGGAGTATATGAGATATTTTGATACAGGTATATAATGTGTAATAATCACATCATGGTAAATGGGGTATCCATCACCTCAAGCATTTATCCTTTGTGTTACAAACAATCCTGTTACATGATTTTAGTTATTTTAACGTGTACAATTAAATTATTGACTATAGTCACTCCGTTGTGCTGTCAAATACTAAATCTTATTCATTCTTTCTAACTACTGCTTTTGTACCCATCATTGTTATTGATATTAATCTATCATTACCACAGTTTAGCAGTAGGATTTATTGGATGAATTGTAAAATTGTACAAAATAGTTTTACCAAACATAGCATGGTCTATCTGATCATACTATGCTAGAGTACAGCATGGTCAGATAGAAATTAACATAGATTGCAAAGGGAAAAATATCAAAATGCTGTCACTTTTTGTGGAAATAACATATGAATACAACTCATAATTTTTAAGTTGTTAAACTATGTATTCAGGGTTTACACAAGAAAAGTAAAATGCAATGTTAGTGTTGTGTTACATGAATTATATTTTTGGGTGTTCCAAACTTCTTAGTTTATAGTGAAAGCATTATTCAGACATTGAAGCCACTGCTATATATTGGTGCTTTCTGTTAATAACTCTATGACACTTCCACCTTCTGAGTCCTCACAAAGGCACTGTGAAGATTGACATTCATAAGAAGTATGGAACCCAGAGTGTGGGGGTTGTAGCTATGAAATTTGCCTCTTAAACCCATAGCATATCTTTGGCAAGGAAAATAAGTTACATTAAAATTTCCCCCAAGCCCTCCTCACCTTTGAGAATAATAATGTTCTTAATTCTACTAAAACATTTGAAAAGCTAGGGTGAGTCCAAGAATCTGCCAAGAAGGGAAAATTACCAGGTGTTTAAATGGCTAGCATCCATGGGATACAGTTGAATGAATAAAGATGAATAGGGATGAAACATTTAGTTTGAAATAAATTTAAGTGAAAATTAATCCAGACTATGACTGAAATATAATTTAATCTGTTCATTTTACTCTAGTTAACCCCCACATATAAAAATATGCACTAAGAAAACAGGAACTTGGTATAATATATATTGCAAAAACATATGGTCAGTATCCAACAAGAGTGTCAACCTCAAAACCAAGAAAACATACTGCTCCCACGAGACAAAAATTAAACTTGTGAAGCCTGTTAAGTGCACAGCCAGAAAAAATATGATGTATATTATAGGAAATGGGAAAGATAAACCAAATAGGAAAAGATAAAGCATGAAGTTGCCAACTTCATAAGAAATTTCACCAAGATGGGTCCTTATCTTTCACAGATAGGTAATCACACCTATGATGGAAACTTTAAGCAAAGGATTGACCCAGAACAACATACTTTTCAGTTTCTGTTTATTTGTTATTTTTCTTTTATAGGAAACAAAGTATCAACAGAAGCATAATTGGAGGTATTTTGGGATTAAGCCCTCGACTGATCATGTCTGCAGAGAATATATTTTCCTTGTTTCTAGTGGCAAATTATTTAGGCGTTATCTTGGATTTTCTGAAAGTTATGATTTCAAATTCTTTCTTTATTTTAGACCATGAGTCAAGGATTGAGTTTTGGTACATAAATAGTTTAGCATTTGCTTTTCTCTGAAAGATAGTGTATTAGGGTTCTCTAGAGAACAACAAAACCAGTAGAGTGTGTATGTGTGTGTGAGTATGTATGTGTGTGTATATATATGTTTGTGTGTATGTATAGAGACAAGGAAAAAATAAGTTAATTTATTTTTAAAAAGTTAAAGGAATTCCAGTAAGTAATGCATATAACATACAAAATCTGTGTTACTTGACTGTTTATGTTATTAGTAAGGCTGCCAGTCAACAGTAGGTTATTAATAGTTAAGTTTTTGGGGAGTCAAGATTTATACACAGGTTTTTAACTGCTTACGGAGTTAGTGCCCCTCACACCAATGTTGGTGAAGGTTAACGGTACTAAATTTAAAAAACAGTTATTCATAAGTAGATCGTATACACACACATAAAATTACAACACTCACATGTTCTGTGTTCAAACGTTTAAAGTCATAATGCCACATATTGTGCTTGATTTTAAATAATTAAAATTATGAAGAAGTATAGTTTGATAATTGTAATAGATATTCCTAGGAAGGTATAAAGCCCAATTACTTCATACTTAGGTTGTTTCCAATATCGTTTTAGTTGTAAACGTATGTGAACTAAATATGTCTAGCTTTGGCATAATCATATTACCAGTTCACCACTTTAATATCCAAGATATTATGTTTGCTCATGCTCATCAGCTTCTTAACCTTACCATAGGTAGGGATGCTAAACACATTTCTACTGATTTCAAATTATCTAAAAATATGTGAATAATTCTGTATATTTTTGTATTTAAGTGGAAAACTAGAAATTAATTCCATGTAATTAATAATGATTTTTAGTATAATATTTTATGACTACATGTCATAAAATCATTGCTATAAATGCTCAGAATTGTTAACATACTTTTAAAAGACTGTTGGAATAAAAAGGATGTATTTTTAATATGAGAATGACAGAGGACATGAATTTTGGAGTCTAGGATGAAATGCTATGGACAGAATTGTGTCTCTCCAAAATGCATATGTTGAGATCTATCTTAGATGGCTCAGAGTGCTATAGCAAAATATCATAGATTGGCTGACTTATAAACAACAGAAAATTACATGATAGTCTGGAGGCAGGGAAATACAGGATCAATATGCCAGCAGATTCAATGTCTGGGGAGGACCCATTTTGTTTTCCATAAATAATTGTCTTTCCCTTGTGTCCTCACATGGCAGAAGGAGTGAGGGACTTTTAGGAATCCCTTTCATAAGAGTACTAATCCCATTCATGAATGTTCTATCCTTCTGAACTCATGATCTCTCAAAGAACCCACCTCCAAATACCATCACATTGGTAATTAGGTTTCTACATATGACTTTTGAGAGGACATAAATCTGCAGTCTGTAACCACCCCTAACACCCAATGTCATGGTATTTGCAGATGGGGTCTTTGAGAGACTATTAGATTTAAATGAGGTCATGAGAGTAGAGATTAATGTCCTCAATCTCCAGTGATGGGATTAGTAGCCTTCATAAAAGCGGTGACAGAGTGCTTGCTCTCTCTTTCTCTCTTTGCCATGTGAGAACATAGCAAGAAGGCATTTCTGGCAAGAATCCAACAATGCTGGCACCCAATATCTAGCTTCTAACCTGCCACCCAGTCCGTGGAGTCCTGAGAAGTCTAAGAAAGATACAGTAACAGAGAAGTAAGATTAAAATAAATATTCAGAAAGGCCAATATTAAAGAAAAAAAAATAAATGAAATCCTTCAGTTAAATATCAAACCTGATTATTGAAACTAAATGCTATGCAAAGTCGCTGACCTACTTGTGAAATAACAATATTGCATATAAAGTTATTATCAGCTGATTAAAGTGTTATATTTGCCCCACTTTTGTCATTTGGATTCCATGTTCACAGTGTACATAGCATATGTGGCTAGAAATTTTCAAAGTGCCTGAATATGTGTTGCCAGTTGTAAGTACAACTATGTGTGTGTCATCAGTTGATGTATCTTGTCTTATATCTTACTCATATAGGATAAATTTAAAAGATCTTTAAATTTATTATATCATTAAAATTAAAGAGAACCTTATAATTTTATGTTTTACACATTTCATAATTAACTTCACAAAATAATTCAGGTAAATAAACCACTAGATTGAAAAAAAGTAATTCTAGTGGTTACACATTAGTTCCCAACCTTTACATTTTCAGGTAAATTCTGTGATCGTTCATGGTGGATGCGGTTCTGGTCTTAGGCACTTTATATAGTTTCTTAGCCTTATCTTCACCAGCTGTGAAAGGAATCTTCTAGCCCTCTCTGATTTTAATTTACCTGTGGAATAGTCTGTCCTGAGGCTTCTTCATCTGTAGAGCTGTCTCCACTTAAAAAGGGGCATGACTTGGGACTAGGAAAATGTGTTCTACAGGTTCCTTAATTGTTCTACCAAATCTCACAAGAAGCAGATAGAAGATTTCAGTTGCCTTTAAAAGATTGATAAGCAGATTTCAAAATGGCTTCAGGGCAGATCTTCAAACCATAAATAAAACTCTCACTGAGAAATCACGCTTTTAAATATTTTAACTATCTGGAGAGAGTGCTCCTTTCTCAGAAAAGTATATGATGACGTCTCCTTTAAAATAAGCTAAATTTGTGTATAGGTTAATAGTAAATAATTGGTATTCTCAATTTCATACATAATTGGTTTATTTTTCTATTTTTGGCTATTGACTAATAAAGCACAGGCATCCATCTTAAAATGCCACAGGTAAGACGTCCTCAGAGGCCACCTCTCTAGACCATGTCATGGAGGTATTGTCTGTGTGCACTCTCATAGAGGTGGTGGAAGTATGTGTATATAATTTTCCCAGAAAAGGATATTGAAATGAATTCTATTTTGCTAGGTAAGTAGATGACTAGAGATAAAGAGGGATCACTAAGATAGAGGAAGAGATAGTCAGTGAATGGACTCAGATAAAGAATGCCTTATTTATGTACTTGCTCTGCTACTCCTACCTGAACTCGAGCGCACCAGTTACTCTCTTTTTATGAAAATAGGATTGTAAAACCTATGAGATGATGGATGACAAAGTAATCTAATATTAGTGACTCAAATGGCACATCCTTGTTTAAGTAATCCTAATGCAGTCTGACACATCCTTTAAAACACATGGGGAAAAAGGAGATAATGAAACTCCCGTTGGAATAATGTGTGTTTGTCTATTCATCTAATTCTTCTTCCTTAAGAAAGAACTGTATTTGACCCAGCCTTTTAAAAGTTGTACCAATATTTGTATACATCTTTCATATAATTTTTCTCTAATAGGTGCTTTAATTTTTTTTCTGAAGCTTTGGTAGTGTAACTGAAAGAGTCCTGGAATTGGAAAACAAAATCCAGAAGTTGAGTTCCATGGCTTTTTTGCTGTTTGTCTTTGGGTAAGTCTATGATATCCAGTTTCTGCATTTCTCAATTTTGTTGTAAAGACTAAATAAAATAGTATACATGTACACATGTACAGCTAGACTGTAAATCACTATTCAAGTATGGGTTGTTTTCACCATGTTTCTATGGAAAAGAGGAAACTTTTCTATTATGTAATCCATTTTTAGTTGGCAATCTATAAACTTGATTATAATTTGTACTACCCTTTGACCATTCTGTGTTTTTTCTAATCAATGAGTAATTGTCATGCAAGAGGTTGGGGGGAAAAGAAAACCTGCTTAATCTGCATTCTTCACATAGCCCTTGCATTTAAGAGGTTAAAAAATTGATTTAGGTCCCAGACACCTCTGGTTTTCAGTTTACCATGGTTTCATTTGAGCTTGGTGCCATGAAAGGAGCAATTGGTCTTAATCACAACTTTACTTGTTAAAGAAAACATCCAGGACATAAAGATCTGCTTTGTAGTTGAAATAAAAACAAGAAAAAGAAAGAAAGAGAGAGAGAGAGAGGGGAAGGAATGAAAGAAGGAAGGAAGGAAGGAAGGAAGGAAGGAAGGAAGGAAGGAAGGAAGGAAGGAAGGAAGGAAGGAAGGGAGAGAGAAGGAAAGAAAGAAAGAAATGAAGAAAGGAAGAAAGAAAGAAAAGAAAGAAAGAAAGAAAAACAAAGAAAGAGAAAGAAGGAAAAGAAAGAAAGAAAGAAAAAGAAGGAAAGAAAGAGAAAGAAAGAGAGAGAGAGAAAGAAAGAAAGAAAGAAGGAAAGAAAGATAGGGAAAGAAAGAAAGGAAGAGGAAAAAAATATATTAAATGTTGACACTGGCACCAATATTGAGAAAAGTATCTTCTAAAATAGGAGGTAAACAATATTACATTTTACTGTGCTTAAACATTGTTTTAATGTCCACCAAATGTAGGCACAGAAAAAAACCCAACATACACACATTTTACAGACTCTGACTAAAGGGGGAAACAATTCTAAAGCAGATGTTTCTTTTCTCCCTTTTGAACAAATATTTTATTGAAATTCTTCACACCAGACTTTATTAATTAATCTGAAATAAAGAATGACGGGTGATGCTGATCCTAATCACAGGAAACAGATAACAAACTGTGGTCCATTTTTCCTGTCTCTGTCTGACACCAGCATGTGGTTCCTTGGCAGGCTCTGTCAACCTTTGCATTGACATCCTAGGAGCTGCTCTGTCAGTTTCCTGGATGTCGCCGTTGGGCTGAGGCTCACCACAATCATTTTATTTTGTTGTTGCTCGCACTGGGTCTTGATGAAATTCTTCCTTCTGCTTCTGCAGTCATAGAAATATTATATACAAAGTCAACTCAGTGATGTTTTTCTTTAATCTTGAGATGTCTGTATAAGTGCTTTATTTTTTAAGGTTAAATTTGATCTTAGATATACTTTGAATTTAGCCTAGAAGGAATGGCTAAATAGAATAGAGTCAAATAATTCCAAAGCAAAGCAGGAAGTTATTTACAGGGCCTTAGGAGTGCCTAATGGGCCCACTGATGTGAAACCAAGCCAAGGAAGGCTAGAATGAAAGGAAGTGCTCCTAAATTTAGTCTCGTTACTGGATTGCTTCGCTGAGGAAGGGGAGGACAAACCCAAGGTGGTGACTAACACAATTGATCAAGAATTTAAAAACCTAGTACAGAGGGGAAATAGGAACAATCAAGGGATTACTCTTCTCACTTTCAAAAATTTAAAATTGCAATTAAATTTAATATAGTCATGGAATCTTGGAATGGTTTCAAGTGAAACGCTGTGTGTTGCAAATTAGAATATAAGACATTAGTAGCAACCATCTTAAGAATGTTTCCTTTGTTATGTATTCTATATCACATATTTAATTTACATCATTTACTTAATGATCACAGCCATGCTACTGCTTCCTGGCAAGGAAAAATTGTATGAACCAAAGAGTATTTAGTTGTTAAATATTAGTTATTAAAAATTTCAGTATTTTCACTTTAAAGCAGATTTTTGGTCCTGGCTTCAAAATGTGGAGATGTTTTTAAAAATAGATTATTTTTGTCTTTTTATAGTAAAATACATATATTTGCATTATAAAATCTTCAAACTATGTTGGAAGTCATAAATATGGAATCCTCTCCGTTTTCTTTTCCCTATACAATCTCCTCCTAAGGGATATCTGCTGATCAACATTCTTTCTATGCATTTACATGTGTACACTTTACACAAAAAATTTATTTTTTAGACAAAAATAGTATAATATGTGTGTTAGGAGACTCGGTTTGATATACAACAATATGTTCTGGAGACGTTTCAATGTCAATTCATAAAGAATTTACTTTTTTTACACCTGCATCATATTCCATATTATGACTATTCTATGATATATAACGTTCAATTCCCCTTTTGAAGGACACTTGGGCCATTTCCAGTATTTCAGAATGATGAGACAATGTCACAATAAACCTTCTTATGTATTCATATGATTGTGCACATGTGTAAATATTTATTAAGAATATAATTGTCTGGATTTAAAGATAGAACCATTTAAATTATTGATATATATTACCAAATAGTCTCAGTGAAATGTTTACTAATGTATACTCCATCAGTATTAGAGTTTCTGTTTCCCCACATCATTTTCCAACTCTTCCAAATTTTTATCTCTGAAATGAGATACCTCATTGTATTTTTAGTATATATTTCCCTGATTATGAATAAAGGTGAACTACTTTCATTTGTTTCACTTGTATTTATTCTACTGTGAACTGACTAATTAAATCTTAGACTCATTTTCCATTTAGTACATTTCATTTTCCAAGTTATATATGAGAATACTATGTATTCTGGATAATAAATCTTTGTTTATTAAATATGGTGCCAGTTTTGGCTTCAAACCATAATTTATATTTTAATTTTTTGATAGTTGATTTTATCATAATGAAGTTTTAAATTTTGACATAGTCAAATCTGTTCGTGTATAGCTTTTGGTTTTGGCTGTTTTTAGGTAGAGTTTTCATAACTCAAAGCTACTCAGAATTTTATTTGATATTTTTCTTTAACAATGGTTTGTTTAGTTGTTTGTTCTTTAAATCATTAATGTGTATCACAGTGTATAACATGGAGTAGTGTCCTAACTCAATTTTTTATCCTTAATTTGTAGCAGTAATTTTCCACCAATTGTTGACTAAGAAATAATTTCTAAAATTATTTAAAATACCCCCTTTATCTTAAATTTAAATCTCTTTAAACAAGTTGATTGTTTTATTTCATTCTATTTCACTTGTTGATTTGTTATTACTGCAACCCGAAATGATAAAGACTACAGTTTTATAAAGATACCCTCATTTGTGTGTAATTTACTGTTTTTCTCATAAGTAACAATATTGATATTATTTTTCATTAAATTAAAATAAGAAATCAACTAGCTTATAAACCTTTCTATATTCCTATATCTTCAAACAAATCTATTTTGAAAGTGCAAAATAACAAAATTAGAGATGGTGTGGTAGACATGGGCAAGTTGAAAGTCAGTCTAACTTTCTTTTGTCATTAAACTGAATCATTCCTAGTAAGCCAAGAAAAGCTTGGTTCTATCCTGTGCTCGCCTGAGTAATTTGAAAGTCAGGCTCTTTCTTGGTTTTCTGTCAGTTTCTGTTCAAATGGACGTGGTTTCCTCAGTTGCCATATTAAATGCTAAATACGCTGAACAGTTTATGGGTCTTTTGTGAATGATTTACAAATTAACTGTGGAGCCACACAACTATTGTCATTTCATCAGTGATGAAATTTCTCTCAGGGCAACTTTTGGCTGAGAAGAAACTTCAGTGGATGTTATTCATGTGTGTAAGTGTGCCAGAGAGAGATCGAAAGTACATTCCCACTTATCACACCCCATTAATAGTAAAAGAAAAACACAAACCAGTGAGATGAATTGTCTTATTTTTCTTAGAGTACTCTGCTTGGAATAATATGCATTTATTGGAATGATTTTACATCAATCAAAATGAAAACAGGTAGTCATGCCAGGAATATTCCTATTCATTTTTTCATTCATCTATGCATTTATTTGAAACACATTAGTTGAGTATCTGATATAAGTGGTATGATGTAATTGGGTGGTTATCGCACCTCATGGCGAGCTGAGGAAATTTGCATGGAGAAGATAATATTCATAAGGACGTCATTACTGAGTGGTATAGTGTGCTTCTTGGGGTCTAGGAGGGGTTTGGGACACTGAAAATATCAGCATAAAATTCCACTCCAATAGTCCAAGGTCAATCCTCTGACAAAGTTCATTGGTACTAAAGGCATTAGAAGGAAACATAAGCTAGTGGAGAGGCACACTAATTGGCAAAGAAATATGAAGAGCTCTTCTCACATCCCTCAGAGGACAGATACTACACCCAAAAATATGAGTCTGTATTTTAAAAGTGCACAGAAACATGAATGCAATTCAATTCTTTATTAGTTTCTTGTTGCTGCTAGAACAAATGATCTCAAGTACAGTGACTTAAACAACATGCATTTATGATCTTACAGTTCTGGAGTTCAGAAGTCCAAAATGGGCTTCTTCTGGAAGCTTTAGGGGAGAATCTCTTTCCATTCTTTTTCCAGCTTCTAGAAGTTTCCTGATCCCCTCCTCTATCATCAGAGTCTGAAATTACGTCGTTCTGATCTGAACTTTCATCCTCATGTGCTTCTTACTTCCTCTCCTTCCTATCACATCTCCTGCACCGACTCAGACTCCTCTGCCTTCTTTCACCTACAAGGACCCTGGTGATTACATTGGGTCCACCTAGGTCATCCAGATACATCTCCCATTGTCAAGGCCCTTCATTTAATCACACCTGAAATGCCCTTATCTATATGAAGTAACATATTCCCAGCTTCCAGGGATTCAGATTTGGACATCCCTGAGAGGTCATTATTCTCCTTACCATATGTATTAGGCCATTCTTGCATTGCTATAAAGAAATATCTGAGACTGGTTAATTTTTAAAGAAAAGAGGTTTAATTGGCTCACAGTTCTGCAGCCTGTGCAGGAAGCATGATGCTGGCATCTGCTCAGCTTCTGGGGAGGCAGGTTGTGTGGCCAGAGCAGGAGCGAGACATGAGGGCAGCAGCAAGTGAATGGTGCTAAACTATTAATCCAATCACCTCTCACCAGTCCCCACACCCAACATTGGGGATTACAATTCAACATGAGATTTGCGTGGGGAAACACATCCAAAGTGTATTACCATACCCTCCAACAAGTTGACTTTCTGATTACATCAACCAAAATCAGCTTGTTGTTTTCAGTGAAGAACAATGATTGAAACACCAGAGTTTCAGGTCTGCTTAGTGTAACCAAAGACCACCCTAGACCTGCTGAGTAAGATTGGCTGAAAGTAGACAAGTGAATCTGCACTTATATTTGGTCAGGTGATTCTGATGCATAGTAAATATATGGTTCCTATTATTTTAAAGTCACATTTATATACAAATAGTTTTTAGAGTCTCTTTCAAGAATGTGCCTATAATATGCATTTTCAGCTTACTGTAGGACAGTTTGGAAAGCAATGGGATTTAGTGCAAAGATCCTAGACTTTGGAACCAGACTTCAACTTGAATATCTGCTGTCATCTGTTTTTAGCTATAATCCTTGTATTAGTCTGTTTTCATGCTCCTATAAAGATACTACCTGAGACTGAGTAATTTATATTTTAAAAAAGAGGTTTAATTGATTTACAGTTCTGCATAGATGGAGAGGCCTCAGGAAACTTACAATCACGGCAGAAGGTGAAGGGGAAGCAAGGCATGTCTTGCTGGCAGGAGAAAGAGAATGTGAAACAGAAAGCACTAGACACTTGTTAAACAACCAGATCTCATGAAAACTTCCTCATTATCACAAGAACAGTGTCAGGGAAACCACCCCATGATCCAATTACCTCTCACCAAAGTCCTCCCTCAATACCTGGGGATTATAATTTGAGATGATATTTGGGTGGGGACACAGAGTCAGACCATATCAATCCTTCTCAGCTCTTTCCATTCACAATTAAGATTGATCAAGTCCATTTCCCTCTAACAGTATGTTTTCTCATTCATAAAATGGACCAATATCACCTACCCTCAGTAGACTAATGTGAAGGTGAAATGGGGTATTTATTCAACAAATAAAAGTGCCTAAAGCATAACAGGTATACCAAAAATAGTTATTTACCAAAATGCTGTACAATACGTATATCCATGAAAAACAGTATCAACTAGAGTATATATAATTAACTTTATATGCTCTAGTTGATATTTTTCTTACCTTTCTTATACTTTTGCATTATCTAACTGTCCTTTAGTAAGAACAGAGATCCAGAGATTATTTCAGCCCCTCCTCTGTCCAGATGTCTTTTTTCTCTGCATTCTTACTTCTACAACTGCTGGATGCAGGCTCTGTTGCCTGTTGATTTTTGCCCAGAGTCTTTGATGAAGAGGCTGTGGCATGTTAATCTCTGTAATACATTTTTCTGTGGACTTTTTCAGCCAGTCTCTCTTTCATCTGGACCTCCTTTAGGCTTCAAAGGCACAATTCAGGGCCAAACGTGAAGTAGGTTTAAGGCCTGGAGTAAATCACATGGGGGGGGGTGCCTTTTCCTTTCTGGTTTAAAGGAGAAAGGGAGAGATGATAAGACATAAAGAGAAGAGGCTCTTCTTAAGCTTAAGAGGCATGAAGGCAAAAGCATCAGTAATCCGAGTGCCTGGATTCCGTGTTCTCTAAAATTTGTGGAATAATTGAACACATTTGCCATTACAGCCTCTGAAATTCAGCACTGGGTAATTGTTAAATATTTTTTAAACTAAAGAATTGGCATCAGAGGCTTTCCAATGATATTTCTAGAAGACTATCAGTAAATTTCTTACTTTTCTTCAAAAATTATTTCATAGTCAATCATATGTTATTATAAATTCCCCAAAACTGACATACACATTTATAGTTGGCATCAGATAAGGTTATTTTTAGAAAGAGAAACTGAACTATATTCGTGCTGAAAAAAAGAGCCAACCACAATCACAATATATCCAGGAAAATAAGTGAAACATCTGGTCAACCAGTTGTATTTTGATGTACTTATATCATAAGACTGAATTTACTAATTTTTGTGAAAGATTTTTGCCCTCTGCTTAAATATATTGATTATGACTCCATTTTCTTTGGAATGTGTACATATCTAATTAGAAATGAGTACAAGGACACCCTAGCAGGTGGGTCACTACAGTGCTCTGTTGAGAGTTTAGGTCAGATTTCTATGACAGAATGTCAGGTATACTACACAAAATTTAGTCACATTTTTTATGAAATGCCTAATAATTCATTTGAATTAAACTTTGATTAGGCAAAGTCAATTTCTTTGTTCCTAAACAAAGACTTCTAAATAAATTTGTAAACAAGACGTCTAAACAAATGCGTAAAAAATCAACCTATATTCATCTCCCTTAATTATTGCCCAGTTAGAATTAACAGATGCTTTTGAGGGCAGTGTCCATAGAACTATTTATTTTATCTCACATAATTACCACATTTCAGCCTTAGAGTGGCTAAAATACTCAGAAAGTAGTTCCTATGATTTTAAATTCGGTTTCTCAGTGTCTTGCCCTTCAGGAAAATGAAGTAGAGAAGTATATTTCTACTTCTTAAAAGGACAAGAACGACTCCTTTTTCTTTTCTTCCTAAATCTTTTTTTAATTCAAAATAAAGCTATTCATGTATGCATATATTAGAAACATAAAGATTCCTCGTTGATAAGTATAAACTTGACAGTGTTTCATGCTTTGACTTCTCTCTATTTACAAAGAGAGATATTTTCTTTCTTTATTTTTCAGGTATATAAAAAATGAAGATACTTAAAGATTCAAAACCAAAATTCTTCCTTCCACCTGATGTTGTACTGCTTTCTTTTAAAGGTATTAAGCATTAGGCACCTGTCATATGCCCAATATAGTATTATACACAATGAGAGACACATACAAAAATCTCGGACAAGTTATTTGTTCATCGAAAAAACAGAAGAAAACAAAATTTCTTGTTTCTTAGGTGCTGACTCCTCTAGAAGTCATTCAAGTCATGAGCTGTATCCTAAGGGAGTAAGGAACTTGTTCCAGACAGCATAGAGAGAAGTCACCATTCCTCTTTTCTTTAATGTGGCTCTCCCAAGGTGTGTAACGTCTTGCAATTCGCCATTCTCCAAGACATGAATATGAATCCTGAGTTTCCAGGCATGAGCGGGAAGGATTCGCTTTCCTAGTGAATATGAGCAGAGGGTACAATGGGAGAGGTGACTGTTAGCAAAGAAAAGAAAAGAGAGGGGTCTGGCAAGTTAGAATGTCCCCACTTTACATCTCACTATACTGAAAGGGGCAGACAAGGTGTGGGGAGATATTTGGAATACCATTTCTCACTGAAGCTGGGAGAAAGGCAATATGTTTATGGCCACTCCTATGTCAGAGGGCAGGAGTTGGAAATCGTGGGTAAAGATGTGGCTGGTTTGGGGTTAATGTAGGAGATATTGGTACCTGTACCAGACAGGTGAGAGAGGATGAGGAGTAAGCCCCTGGGTACCAGTCCCCTGGGAGGGGCTCCAGGAAGAGGAGGGTCTGACAAGGATGCCAGAGGAGGGGACATCTGCATTGCATACATTCCTTTTTTTTTTTTTTTAGATCAACAAGGAAATATTTATTTTTATATTTTTTAAAAGCAAGTTCAAAAAATTATATATATATTATAATTTTAAAAACTAAGTATGTTCGTATGCATAAAACATATTTTATTATTTTAGTTTATTTTTATTTTTTATTATAATTTAAGTTCTAGGGTACAAGTGCACAACGTGCAGGTTTGACACATAGGTATACATGTGCCTTGTTGGTTTGCTGCACCCATCAACTCATCATTTATATTAGGTATTTCTCCTAATGCTATCCCACCCCCAGCCCCCCACTCCCTGACAGGCCCCAGTGTGTGATATTCCCCCCCCGAGTCCAAGTGTTCTTATTGTTCAATTCCCACCTATGAGTGAGAACATGCGGTGTTTGGTTTTCTGTCTTTGTGATAGTTTGCTGAGAATGATGGTTTCCAGCTTCATCCATGTCCCTGCAAAGGACATAACCTCATCCTTTTTTATGGCTGCATAGTATTCCATGGTGTATATGTGTCTATATGTTTCTATTTCTTCTGTACTGCTGCCTTTGAGGGGGATGAGGCAATTTGAAGTTATATTTTAGCGTATAATTTCACCTAAAAATGCAAGACAGTGTTGGTATCCATGAATTAAAGAGTCTATTAGATTCCATGCCTATCTTTCAAACAGTCTTTGAGAGAGAAGTACACTCACCCATCACATTAATTTATCAATTTTATTAAAATGCAGTCTATCATTTTGACTACTTTATAAAATTTACACAGAAATGCATTTACACATTTTTTCTGTCACAACCTCGGTTTGACAGGAGAAAGAATTTATCAATGTTTTTCAAATGAAAGAATAAATACAAAATGCATTGTTCTCAGAAAAGCAATGCAAAGAAAATGTGAAGGGAAAGGTGAAATATAAAATATACGATGACAGGAGTTGTCAAAGAAAAAAAATAAAATGTTGAAAAATATAGCATTATACTTAAGATTTGAGATCTATGTGATGAATTCTGTATTTCCAACTAGTGGAAACTGCCTTCATGTTAGTAGCAAATAACTGGTCTTTCTCTTATTTGCTGAACAAATTACTAGAAGTTGCAAAATAAGAGGCCTGCAAAATCATCTTACAGCTGACTTGTTCAGCAAAGTTCAGTGAATGTAAGGGGTGAATGCTTTGTCTGGCAAGGAATAAGAGAGATCCAGGAGGTTAAAAAAAGTGGCTGCCACCCACTGCTGCCTATTAAATAAGTATTATAATATGGGCAGCAGCACCTGGATTTTGCTCAAAGTGGAGGAGAGAAAACTGAACCCTGGCAGATTAAAGCAACAGTCATGCTGAAAATGTGAGTACAGACACACACACACACACACACACACACACACAGAGTGTATATATATATATATATATATATATATATATATTTTTTTTTTTTTTTCATTTGTTTCTCTTCAGGCAAATTAAAGTATGGACTTCCCAGCTAATTACTCTTATCCTGAGTCCCAGGGAGTCGACCACCTTCACAATAACTTACAGGTTTTCTCCCTGCCAGTTCTGTTCTGTGTTTCATCCAAAAAGGCAGATACCCCATTTGTATCAAATTATGCATGACGGTTTGGGAAGTGGGTTGTGTACTTCTATGAAAGCCACAAAAAAACAAGCTATTTCAGTTCCGGAGGCAAGGGCTTTTGCTTTTTTCAAAGATATTTTATCTCAATTGCAAGTGCCTAGTTGTGAAGAATTCAAAGTTTCCCTCAGAAAGGTTTAAAGGGTTTGTAAAATTTACACCTCCCAGGAGAAGAACAGAGTAAAGCAAAAGATGAAACCAAACAGAGACGATGACAAAGATTAAAAAACAACAACAACCGAAAACAAATCATGGTATATGAAATCAACTTTAGTTATTCTGCCACTGAGGAATTTTTGAAATAATTTTCAATTAATGGTTCATTTGGAATGCAATTAACTTGCATTGTTGGAATCTTTTCTTTTATGAGTTTTATATATGTATGTATGTATGTATAACTTTATTAACTTTTATTTGTTTTTGGGCAAAGTATATGGGCAATATCACCTACCTCAGTAGGCTAATATAAAAGTAAAATAAAGTATTTATATGACTTATTTACAACATAAATAAGATATTTATGCTGAACTTCAACTAGTTCGGTGGGGGAGCAATCCATTCTTGGCTGACTGCTGAGGTTATGTGATCTTATATGCAGACTCTACCAGAGCCAGAACTTTGTCTCAAAAAGAAAATAAACTCATGCCCAATAAAGCATGGCTTTACCTCATAATCTTATAAACTTCATATAGCCTTTTTTTCAGCATTTTCATCTGTCATAGAATTAGCTGGGTCAAAAAGAAGGGCAGTTTGCACTTTAATCAAAACCAGCTGAAGAGACTTTTCTGGCCCTGTGTCATACCCATAGTTGACAGCCTCCTTGGTTACTGGTTAATGTAACCAACTTCTCATCCAAATGTGTTGCATGTTAACTCTAAATTCAGGAGACCATTACATAACAGTAAGTGGTGCAGGAGCAGCGATGAGTCCTTTACTTTCTGGATAGTATCCTGACACAACGCAGATTCCTTGATCCCCAGAAACTTTAGAGATAGCAAACACCTCTTTTTTTTTTTTTCGTGATGTTTAATCGCTCTGCCTCTTGAATGTGTCTAAGATGTCGATTTCTTCACAGTCTCGAAATACAATTAAGATAATATGGTAAATGATGAAGACTTGTATGAGGTTCTATGGACTGTCAAATGGTCAGGGTTCCTGCCAACTAAATTGCGTCTCAGAGTAAGAGAGCTGAGATAATCCTGAGGCAAAATAATGAAAATGTATATTCCTTCGAAATGACAGCAAAATAGATATAGAAAAAAGAACATACTTCTTTCATGCCAGGTATCAAGGTTTTATTCATTCGCAGCATCAGCTGCAATTAAAGTCTTTATCTGATTATGTGTATTGATAGTCCTTGCTGGTCTGTGAAACCTATCTACTTCTGTACCAGCTGAGCTGGAGAGCTAGAAGAAATGTGATTGGAGTCCTGCCTTGCAAATTGTACATCTTTGATATTGGTCGTCATGTTTGTGGTTCCACTAGAAACATAATCACAATTGACCCTTGCTCAATGCAGGCATTAGGTGGATTGACTTCTTGACATTCAAAAATTTGTGTATAGATTTTGACTTCCTAAGACCTTTACTAACAGCCTACTGTTGACCAGAAGCTTTCTGATAACATAAACAGTGGATTAAAGCATAGTTTATATATATATATAATATGCTGTGTTACTACAATAAACTATAAAAAAGTATTATTAAGAAAGTCTAAAAGAAGGGTAAACATATTTGATATTCTTTAAGTGAAAGTAGATGATCATAAAGGTCTTCATCTTTGTTGTCTTCATGTTGAGTAGGCTGATGGGGAAAGGAATTGGTCTTGCTGTGTCACATGTTGCAGAAGTGGAAGAAAATCAATGTATAATTGGATTCACACAGTTGAAACTCATGTTATCGAAGAGTCAACTCTATTATAGTATTATTTTCTTTGACTTTTAAAAAACATTCCAGAGACTTCTTTATAACCTTTCACATCAG
The DNA here is from genome assembly GCF_043159975.1 of Macaca nemestrina. Classification (NCBI taxonomy): domain Eukaryota; kingdom Metazoa; phylum Chordata; class Mammalia; order Primates; family Cercopithecidae; genus Macaca; species Macaca nemestrina. The sequence goes on along the minus strand of NC_092131.1, from coordinate 21,766,697 downwards.
AACAGCTTGTGGTCCAGGGGGCTGATATGGGAACCTGCTGGTTTCTAAGGACATACTTCAAACATGCATTCATGAACTGGGCAAATGTGCATGTGATATTTTTTGACTTCTACTAAGTCTAAAATGATATAGACAAATATTATAATGTAGTTTGCTGCTACCCCTTATAAGTCGCATCACTAGATCACATTGACTTTCTGTAATCTCAAGAGTTAATGGAAGCCAGGAGATCTAGCATCCCCACTGCAAAAAATAAAAATAAAACTAAAAATAAATAAATAAAATTCTCCATTTTCTCTGTATTTTGCTATCTCCTTCCTTAAGGAAGAAGATTTATAGAACCTTTATAGAACCTTATCATTACATTTGTAAAGATAACAGTTACTTTCTCAAAGTTACCAGAACTTTTCTGGGTTTATAGGTACCTGGAATAATTTTAAAATAGAAATTGAGTGAGAAGTCACAAGCACCTACCATGATTGGTTATAAAAATCAAGTAGGACCTCAGAGGGATGCTTATCTTGATGATTGTGCTCTACAGTACCTATAATTAGTTAAGTGCTGTCAATTACCTCTGCAGGCCTCAACATTTAGGTTCCCATGGTGGCCTGCTGCCTCTCAACGGCCCCCACACTCAACTTACTTCTGAAAGTCATTTTGGTCTTCGACCTCCTCAACTCTGGAATCTTTTTATTCTCATTCTGTCAGGGAGAGCATTTCGATGACCCCATAACCTACCAGCTACTAAAATAATTTTTAGAAATGTTTGTTCTTTTCTTACCAATGCATTTTAAAAGGCTTTTGTGTAGAAGGCACATTCTGGGTTCTAACTAACCATAGTTAATGGCTGAATGACTGAGCAAGAAAATTTCACTCAGTTTTTATAATCTTTGTTAGCTTCTTGATTTCTATGATCTACTAAATCTTTGTTATCTATCTATCTTATAATCTTTGTTAGCTTCTTGATTTTATGATCTACTAAACAGTATTTATCATCTCAGTGATGTCATGGGCTATGATGGAATCCAAATTGTAAGTGCTAAAATCAACATGTGGAATCAAATCTTTGGTAAGTGTACTCATGGTGATGAAGTCAACTTAACTCAACTTAACCAAAACATTATATTCTCCTCTCCTTCATCAAATACTCTTGGGATCTATTTTGATGTTTTCACCAGAATTTTGCAAATCAAACGAACAAACTCCACTAACATTTTTTTTTTTTTTTTTTTTTTTGGAGAGGGGTACGAAATTTCTCTCTTATCACCCAGGCAGGAGTGCAATGGCACGATCTTGGCTCACTGCAACCTGCGCCACCAGGGTTCAAGTGAGTTTCCTGCCTCAGCCTCACAAGTAGCTGGGATTACAGGACCCTGCCACCACATCCAGCTAATTTTTATATTTTTAGCAGGGTCGGTGTTTCACCGTGTAGGCCAGCTTATCTCGAACTCTTGAACTTAGGTGATCCACACTCCTCGGCCTCCCAAAGTGCTCAGATTACAGATGTGAGGCACCGTGCCCAGCCCAACCTTTTAAAAATGTAAACATTTGTTTCCAAAATAAACTGGGAGCTTATTCTAGCTATAGAAATGGAGACAAAGGGAGAGGGAGAGTGGCTTAGAGCTCATGAAGAAGATTTGATAATAGATTCAGGGTAATTA